>NC_053171.1:1109450-1174960 GCF_016835505.1 Polypterus senegalus
GATCTAGTGGCTGAGAAACACTGCTGTCCATGGACCCAGAGTGTGGACACCAAGACTTGAAGATCAGTTTGTGCTGCTGTACCAACAGTTAGAATCTCTGTAACAGGAACCAACCCTAGACCCACAGAACCTCAACTGCAATGACTTGTACATTTTCTCACCGACGTACAGCCATACAGGTCACTGGAAAGGGGTGAGTGGTGCTCCGATATCTATGCAAAAGGATGAAGGTCCAAGTCTTTAGAGTTGTGGTGCTACCTGTCTGGTTGCGAGACATGGACTCTATCCAGTGACCTGAGATGAAGACTGGACTCCATTAGTACTGTGTCTCTCCGGAAAATCCTTGGGTTAGGGTTGGTTTGACTTTGTGTCGAATGAGCGGTTGCCCATGGAGCCCGAATGAGGCACATGACCTGCATTGTTAGGGAGCATCAGTTACGGCACTATGGACATGTGGCGTGTTTCCCCGAGGGTGATCCAGCTCGTAAGATCCTCATTGTTGGGGACCAGAGTGGCTGGACCAGGCCAATGGGTCGCCCACGTAACACCTGGCTGCGGCACATAGAGGGTCATTTCCAGAGGGTGGGATTAGACCGCATGTCTGCCTGGGGGGTTGCCAACCAGGATCCCAAGTTGTTTCGTCGTAGTGGGTGTAGCAACACACTGTACCAGTGCATGCTCCCCAACTTGACTTGACTTGATACAGCCAATTTCACGTATGTCCAAATGGCTTGGACCCAAATAGAGCCTTAAGTCAGAGCACCACTGTATATACAAAATATCTCAGAACACTCTCAACTAAGAATCTGGAAAAAAAATAAAATGTAGCTACAATGATCAACTTCGTAATTAAATATAACAAATCAAGATGAATTAAGGTAGCTTTAATATGTTTAATAATAAAAGTTTCTGGACACACACAGCTTTGGTCACATCCCTCTGTCTTTCTTAAACTATAATCAAATTCTCTCCACTAATTGTATTATTTCATTCAACCAAACAACAGATAGTTGTTTCTGGACATTTGACTGGATGACTCATTCATGCCCAGATGACCAATAATGATACAGTGGCCATGTAAGCAGGCAATAAATGAAACCCCACTGCCACTGTGGCAGCTTTAGCCAAACTTTAGAATCCCTTTCAAGTTTAGAGGTGGTCCTGCTTTATATTAACCATTTGAACTCTGCCCTCCCCTTGCATTTTGGCACTTATAACCCCAGCATCCACAGCAATATTTAACAATTTCAAAATCCCAAATTTTTAGTGTCAGAAGCAAAGAACAAAAACACTTCACATGATTTTCTCTGTCGTCTGATCAATCGCTCTGCATCAACCTTTCCCTGCAGGACTTTGCTTCAGCTGTCGAGTGTCTAAACTCCCTCCCCTGATGCACCATAACACAGATGTCATCAGGTGAACTCGGACAGGAAAGAACCCCTGGAGAGCAGAAGGGCAGAAGCTCTCTTTGCCTGTTTGTACTTCTCTGCGCACACTAAGAATCTCTTCTTTTGAGCTGCTCCCATGCTAAAGTACAACTGAAATCTGTTACATTCTTTACTGAAAACATACAAAGAAAAATAAAAGAGCAGCATGACTTGTGTAAGTAGTGTAACAGCATAACTAGTTAACTACAGTAGGTATATTATGTGCATAGTCCAATATAGCAGAGGCCGGTACGCTAGCCGGCTGAGTTATGATGGCAGAAAGGTGTAGCGGCCTTTAGAGACTGTGAGCTGCAGTGAGCTGTAACATTTATAGAGCAGAGTGGCATTACAGAAATATGTAGGCCATTATTCAGGGTTATGACGATACTGTAGACATGCAAGGCGTTATATCGGTATTTCAGGTATATTCTGCTATGCGGCTGGTCCAAAAACCTGACTACTGGATTCAAAGGGTTAAGAGTCACCATGCTAAATCGCCCCCTAGTGGCTCCTGATCTCCCTGATTATTCGGTAGCCTTTAAATGGCCAGGTCTCACAGACACTCTCAATGCCACCCATTGTTTTAAATGAATGAATTTTTTCTTGGTCAACAAGCTTTTGAAAAAGCTGTCGTTCGCTGTCATGTTTATTTACTGAAGCTGACATATTACTTTCTACTGGAAATGACCCAACATGGGCTGATAATCGCTTAAACGATGCAGCACAACACAGATGCCACTTCTCAACAATATGGTACTTCAGGACAAGGACAATCTCAACAATCCACAGTCAGGTCAAGCAATGAATAACGCCTAACAACTCTGGAAAACATAACATTGATTATTACCTGATAATCGTTTACAAAACCAACGGCAAAAGGCCATCCAGAAAAAGCTTGGGGTGCTGCTGGAAGAGGTGCTGGCAAGGGTTAGGGTTGAATGTGGATACCAATGCCCCAGTGCAGTGCCAAGGGACATTGTGTTGTGAAAAAAGCACCGTCCTTCGGATGAGACGTAACACCGAGAACCTGATTCCCTGTGGTCATGAAATATCTCTGGGTGTCCTTTGAAAAGAATAGGGGGTATCCCGATATGCTTGCTAAATTACCCACCACAGCCTAGTTATTTTGGTCCCCTAGTCATCCTCTATCCCTAACTGGTTAACCACCTAACAGCTCATGTGTGGTGAACGTACTGGCACAAAAATGGCTGCCATTGCATCTTCCATGTGGATGCTGTAAATTGGTTGAGGTTGAAATGGCTCCTCACTAACAATGTAAAGTGCTTTGAGTAGAAAGAAAAGAATTATATAAATGTAAAGAATTATTATTATTAAGGAAATAGAAACGCATTACATGCAAAGTTACTTTTGGTGGCGGAGTTCTTTTGGTCTCTGCCTAGATTCTGTCCTATTGTCATTAGACCATTGTAATAATTTAGTAGCATACCCAACAAAAGCATAAGTATGTTTTCCTGTATTAAAAAGAAACAATGAAAAGTACATTTATGTCAAAATATAAATGAAAAAAAAAACCAAAGTTGAGGTGAAGTGTGTAATTGAATTGGAAGGTTTGATTATGACCATCTCTCCTGATTTTGACAATGAAAACACAGAAACTCTTCTCCGTTTTCTTTCAGTGGGGTATTCAACAGAAAATGCAATTCGAATCGGATTATCATTTCTGGTGCTAATTGTGCTGCTGGTCCTCACGAGTGACTGCTTCTGGATCAGAGTGCTCTCCGCCTGCAGATCTGCTGAGGGGGACAAAGTGATCTGAGCCTTTGAACGAGACGGGTAGTCCCAGAGATGACATATCTGGGTGAGTGTCTTGCATAAAATAATAGGACTTTAATCTGGTAACATCTGTTGTGGTTTAACTTTTGTTGTTTTTTTAAATATATTATCAGGTTGCAAGCTAATAAGTTAACAGAGAAAATAATGAAGATAGTTTAAAGTTTGTTTACAATCAGATTGATGAACAAAAAAGAAATCTAAACAATAACAGATTTCTTTTAATCATCCATGTGTAAAGAAAGCAAAAATCAATGATAATGGTTTGGGGGGATTCACCCCGTATATTGTAGGGTCGCTGCAAGAGAAAAGATGTGTAATACTCTGCTGAGTATTCATAAAAGACCGAGTCACAAAACAGGACTGAATTGCACAGCAGAGCTGATGGGTTGTATAGCTGAGGGGAGGAAGAGGCGGGTCATCTGGAGGGAAAAGGCAGAAGTGAGGTCATTGGAGGGTGTGGTCTGGAGCCAGAAGAGGAAGTGGACTAGGTCTTACTTGTTCCTGTAAGGATGGAGAAGAGGCATTAGTGCCACACACCAGAGTTTCAACATTAACTACATCCCCCTGCTGCCTTCCATGCGCGGGTGGGTAACACGTTATATGTGAATGACAGAGGTCAATAACCTTAATGATAAACTGGTGGCAGCACAGATGCAAAGCTGTTCGGACCAGAATAAGTAAGTCAGACCATCTGGCACATTACAAAGAAAATAAATGAGTACAAAATGTGCCAATGAGTTACCAAGTTGTTGTCTGTTTTTCAGGGGTCAAAATGCTGTAAATACCATGTGGCACAAATTGACCTATTTACTAGATCTGTAAAGGCTAGTAAAATGAAGGAATTCTAAATGGATGACAAAGTCTTTCCAGATGTTCCCAATGCACTCCATGTGAGTGCCTGCCTTCTTTAACTAGCTCATAAATGAACATTAAATTGAAAACAGTAAAAATAGAACACTTTTAAACAAACAAAGCCAACAGAATATTTTCATAAAAATATTGTTAATAAAGCATGTGCACAAATGGAGAAAATGCTTCAAAAGTTGTAAGTCAAGTTTAGCAAATTTAAACAAAAGATGAGAAGTGATAGATAGATAGATAGATAGATAAATAGATAGATAGATAGATTAAACTTTATTTGTCCCGCGGGGGAAATCTGGCTTTTTACAGAACCTCTGTAAATAAATAAATACATAAAGAGGTAGATAAGTAAGTAAGCAAATAAATAAATATACACACACATGTTGGTCTAAACACACACCAAAATTATTATAAAGCAAGAAAATAAAAACAGTAATACAATGCAATATCCTGAAAGAAACAAAGCCAATGGAATTTTCTCAGAAAGATTTCGCTAAAAAAAGCATTTGCACAAATGGAGACAATTCTTCAAAAGTTGAAGGCCAAGTCTAATAATTATAAACTAAAGATTAAGAAGTGACAATATGACCAACATTGCAGGTTGGACTATACTGTTAGTAATTGGCAACCAAGACCAGAGTGGTGCGACACATCCATTAAGTGACGAAGCTCACAGGATAAGCTGTCACTTTCAGGTCAAAGTTGGTAAACTGAAAATAAGGAAAACACAACACACAAGAAGAAACCTGGGCCTGCTCAACATGGCTGAACCACACAAACTGTGTCAAAGAAGTTAGAAGGGTGTCACTTAAGTAGACATAAGACCTTCAGGCCACAACATCTGCTCAGCCATCATGAACATCATAACTGTCACATAGCACCATCTGCTGGGTAAGAACAGTCATGTCATATCAGCAGCAGCAGAAGTAAACTTGCGCTCTCTTTCTGCAGCTCCCTTGTTAATCCAGGGTTCCACTTCCTGTGCTAAAAACATTTAACTAAAATGTTTATAGCAAAATATTCTAAAAGATTGTTAAAATTTTAAATCTTTATGTCAAGTTTAAAGTCTAAAATCCTAAACACTTTTTTATCTAGTCTACTTTGACTAATCAGGGTTATTTTGCATGGTAAGAAAATCAATAATAAACCCTATTCCTATATTGTATTATACTTAACTAACTGTGACCTTTTATTTTCTGTAGACCTAAATGACGATGGCTTCAATTCCTGTTAACAGTGAAAGAACAGAAGTGAACTCGAGGACAACGATCTGCAGGCTTCATGTCCACACTCTTTGCATTATTATTTACATTTATTTGCTCAGCAAACTCTTTTATCCAAAGGGACTTCCAAAAAAGGTCAACATAATCAAGTAAATATGTAGGACTGTTTGGGAACGAGTGTGACAGGACAAGACTACAAAATTAATCAAACTGGACAGCTTACATCATTGGCTTTTCAGATGTTTCAAAACTGTTAGACTTTATTTTTGTAATTTTTTTAAATATTCATTTTTTTATTATTTTTCTCTGTTGCATCTCTCACCACACACTTTACCTATTTATAAAATAAAAAGAAATAGCTTGCAATCCTGCCTTGGTTCTTGGTCAGTTTACATAGTTCCTCCAAAACTACCACGGTGACCAAATGACTATCGCTCAGTGACATCACCTGTCCACCCTGCACATCATTCCAATTTTGCCTTTTATGTGTCTTCGAGATACAGAATCGCCAGCAATCGTCTCTGCCAGACGTGAGTTGTAGTGGAGTAATGGCACTTGATTAGGCTTACTGCAGAGACACATCTCAAGACACTTTACAAACCTTTTGTGACCCTGTACTATTGACTACAGTTGTAATTCAAGACTCTGCATGATCCAAATTCAGAAAACACATAAGAGTTTCAGAACTTGTGCCCGAGAGCTTATCAGTATCACATTTCTGACACTTTGCCCAGTCTGACTTTGCTGTTCTTTACTATGAGCACTGACATCTTGTGGCTGCAGAGGCAGTGTGTCGTGTGTCAGCCTGAAAGACAGAGACTCCACTATAAACAAAGGCACTGCACTTTCTACTCTGCCTGTCTCCTTACTTAATTGATCATTTCTGAAATTACACTTTGGCCCAATAATTTCTTACACATTCAGTATGTGGAGTAGGGTATAAAAAAAGCTGGTTTAATGTTCATCCTGGCATCTCCATACTCCTAATTTTTAATTGTCTAGATCCGTGTATAGTTGGAGGTAACCCAGTGCCCCCCCCCCCATAGACTTAATCAAACTATACTCCTCCATATCATAAAACCAGTTATCAGCCCTATATGCACTGTGGTTGCTAGAGGCGCTGTTGCCCCACTAAACCCACCAGACAGACGTCCAAGACACACTTGTAAAAAGCACCAAGAAGAATCTTTAATATTTTCTTCAATAACAGTGCACAAGGCAGCACACACTCCACAATTCTCCAATAATTAATAATAATCACAATAATAATCAATCCTTCACTCCCAGTAGCTTAGTCACCCAACCTCCCAACTCTGGCTCTTCTTGCTGGGTTCTGACCAGTCCTTTAAATAGCCCATGACCCGGAAGTATTCCTTCTCCAGGTCATCCTTCAAGTAACCCGGAAGTACTGCAGGCGTCCATCCTCGTGACTCCAAAGTACTTCCAGGTTGTCGTAATAGTAGGAGTCCCCCGATTCTTTGTGAGCTACCCCTGGCGGCACCCAACAGGGCTGAAGAAGTGGACTCCATGTCCCAGGATGCTTTGAAGGAATCCAGGGAACCGTTGCCGTCCAGGGGAGCTGCCACCTAACGTCCTATTCTTCCTCCTTTTTTCTGTTTAGGGACGTCCCGACCAGACTGAAACGCCGGCCGTAATTCACAGCACCTTTGCGAGATACCTCAGTTTGCATTCTGGATCTACTTGACTACGTGATCTATCCACAACCACCAGTCTCCAATGGTCCATTATTTGTAAAAACATTGTTATCTCCACTAGAAGCTCTATCTTGTAAAGTATTTCATTTCATGTTGCATGCAGATTATACTCCACTCCACATAAATGATTTATTACGGGCAACAAATAACACGTTTTCAGAAAACTGGGTAAAGACAACAAGATTTATGGTAGAGTTTTGCTCGCCTAAAAAGCAAACAGAAACCACCAGAACTACAGGTGTCTTGCAAACCATTTTGCATCAACAGCACAGCCGCTTCCAGCATGAGAAAGCGAGAGCAAGCGCTAGGCTTCTTAACAGGCAATATTTAGAAAACCAATCTCCCAATGCATGAATATTAAATTCACCAGCTACCCACACAACACAAGTAGAGAACAAAGAAGACGCAAGGTGATCAATACTCAAACACCGAGTGCTGGAGAGAAACTGAGGATCTATGAAATGCCAGGGGTGTGCCTGTCACTTCATTTGTGTGGATTCAGCGTAGTGCTCTGTGTGCGGGAAATTCAAGTTTTACTTTAAAAGATTTCTGCATTTGTTTTTTTATTCTTTCAGTCTGCACTTGATTGAATCCTGGATACAGAGGGCTAACTGTATAGGATTCTTTTAATAGATGTGGATTAAAAGTATTCATCTTTAAATTTTATAAAGTAACTGAATTCTTGATTACATCTTTAGAAACAAACCCAAACTTAATCCTGAAAAATGTACTTTTATATTATGAATACATGACACCGGTACTTGTATTCCAGTACAATCGGTACAGCTGATATGGGGAGTTCGTCATCATGGGAGGTGCATACTATTATTATATTATTTATTTGAGTACAATGTTTGTCTGAATTTGGTTATGTTACCATTTTAATAAACAATTGATAAAAAAAAAGAATTAAGTTCTTTTTAGTGTGGATTTTATTTGTATTGTTGTATTCTTATTTAGATATTAGGCTTAATTCTGAGATATTTATTATGCAAAAAGTTATTAGGTCAATTCTATCAACAGCTACTATATCAAAAAGGGATATTTCTGCTTGTTTTAAAAACTAACCTCATCTAACATTGACTTATTTTGAGAAATTGCAGACAGGATATGAAAGTTAACTGCCTCAGTTAGTTATATAATAACATATCACTGCCATAAAATATAATATGTTGATGTATTCTACGCACAGGCTGAAAAGGGTGGAGTGCTCTCTCCTGGTTGAGGATGGCCTGAGGACTGCCTGAAGTGGAGCAGTTGAAATATCTCTGGATCTTGTTCATGAAGGAAAATAATCATGGCCAGAACATACGATGAAGCTCCCCCATGCATGGCATATTCCTCTTCAAGAAACGGCACTGCTAACAACCCTGGTATCCAACATCATCTGTGTCTCCTCAGTCAGCTAGTCTCTCCTCTATACTGTTAACACTCTGAATTAGTAATGGATCATTAGCTACTTGGTAGTGTCCCTGGTTCTCTGTGTAAAGAAAAACTTCCTAATGTTTGTGTGAAACTTACCCTTAACAAGTTTCTAACTGTGTCACCGTGTTCTTGATGAACTCATTTTAAAATAAGAGTCTCGTTCCACTGTACTAATTTCCTTCAAAGTTTTAAACACTTCAGTCAGGTCACCTCTTAATCTTGTTTTGTTTAAACTGTAAAGACTCTTTCCTCTTTTAATCTTTCCTCATAACTCACCCCCTGTAGCACTGAATCAGCTGAGTCGCTCTTCTCTGGACCTTCTCTAGTGCTGTTATGTCCTTTTTGTAGCCTGGAGACTCAAACTGCACACAGAACTCCAGATGAGGCCTCACCAGTGTGTTATAAAGCTTCATTATGACCTCTTTGGACTCATACTCCGCACATCAAGGCGCTATATAACCTAACATTCTGTTTGCCTTCTTAATGGCTTCTGAACATTGACAGGAATTTGATAACTTAGTGTCCATCACAACTCCTAAATCATAAGGTGTACTCTTGATTTTCAGACATCCCATTGTGTATTCAAAACTAGCATTTTTATTTCCTATGTATAATTCTTCACATTTACTGAAATTAAATTTCATCTTCCACAAATCTGCCAAAAGATGTATGCTGTCCAAGTCCTTCTGTAATGATTTAACGAGTTCCATATTATTCGCCAATCCACCTATCTTGGTATAATCTGAAAACTTAACGAGCTTGTTATTTGTTTTGCCATCTAAATCATTTATAAATATTAAAAATAGCAGCAGCTCTACCATTGAGCCCTGTGGAGCACCACTCTTAACATCAGACAATACTGAAGAGGTTCCTCGCACCATAACCCTCTGCTTCTGTGTCTGAGCCATTTCTGCACCCATCTAAAAACATCACCCTGAACTCCCAATTCGTTTAGTTTGATGCTCATCCTCTCATGTGGCACTGCGTCAAATGCTTTCTGAAAGTCAAGTCAAATAATATCATATGCCCCACTTTGATTATATCCATTTGTTGTTTCCTCAAAGAATTCCATCATGTTAATAAAACACAACCTCCCTCTTCTGAACCCATGCTGTCTGTTCAGAATAACTCCTGTCCTTGCCATGAGTTGCTCACTCTTATTTTTAATAATTCCTTCCATTAATTTTCTTGTGATGCATGTTAAGCTTACTGGCCTACAGTTGCTTGGGTCTGCCCTGTCACCTTTTTATATAATGTGAAAATCTTTGGCATGTGTACTGAAGTGAGTTTAGCTGCAGGTGGAAGCTCCTCTTGTTACGGTTCTGCCTTTGTCCAGAAATGTCTCCATAAGCTTTATGACCTCGGAAAGTCTTTCTCCTGTGGGATGACTGTGATCTTTTCTTGAATAAGGAGTGACACTGCACATGTATTTTGTCAGCATGCCCAGGTCGATCAAACACAGGAACCTCTGCCGTCTACTTGTGACTTTATGCTGTAGGAAGATAAGTAAATAAATCAAAGTAAACAGATAAACAACATTTGATGTGGCTTTTTATATAAGTAGCATATAAATGTTTTTATATAAAGATTATCACAAAATATAATCGCACATTGGACTTTGCATGACACTTTGGAGAGCTATGTAAGCCCTGCTGCTTTGTTGAAGGACATGCATATGGCCGATTCACTGGATGGATGATGCCCAACCTCTGGCTGCATCCAAAAGGTGCCATCTTTCACATTTACAGCTGGTGCAGCTGCATTGTTCTTATGTGTGAGTTGACGTCTCTCGCAGGGAGGGCTTCTGTTTTCCTTGTCTGATGTGGAATCGTCATCCTCATCTAAGTTCACCTCTGTTATAGCACATCTTTATTTGAAAACTAACAGTGCCAGATCTGGGGGGACCGTGAATGTGACTGAGAGAATAAAAGTGAGAAACAAACGCTAACTTTTACATGTAGCATAAATTTACACCAGCTGTTAACGACTCAAATAAATCAAATGCTTTTAACATGTAATAGCAATAATTATAATAATAGCCGTTCACTACTCAAAACCTGTGGTGGGCTGGCGCCCTGCCCGGGGTTTGTTCCTGCCTTGCGCCCTGTGCTGGCTGAGATTGGCTCCAGCAGACCCCCGTTACCCTGTGTTAGGATATAACAGGTTGGAAAATGACGGACTGACTGACATTGTGGCATTGTCTATTTGTCTATTTATTGTACTGCACTGTCACATCTTGCACTTTATTGTATGTTGCTATATGTTACACTGTGGCTCATGTCAGTATGTACGTATACGCAGTTGCTGAGGAGAGTAAAGTAATCTTGACTTTGACTTTGTTATCTGTTTCTGTTTCCTGCGTTTTCATGATGTTGCAGATTCCAGTTTCCTGACATGCTGTGGTGAGCTAAACAGATTCTGTATGCAGATGGAAGGCTTGTAAAATGCTGATGTGGACTATTTTTTGTAGATCATATAGCGTTTTTTTTTTCAATATCAAGATCTGGCACGCAACATTGCAATGCTTTAGTTTTTTTTTTTTTTTTTTTATAAAATACAGTGAATTCCGTTAGAATTCAGACCCCTTCCACTTTCTACAAACTTTACTGTGCTGTAGATTTAACTTTAAACAGATGCATTTGCCATTTTTGCCCACCAATCTGCACTCAATAGCCCAGAATGACAAAGTGAAGCCGTGCTTTCAGAAATGTTGACAAGTTCATTAAAAATCACAAACTGAAATGTCTCCTTCATATGGATATTCAGACTTTTTGCTGTTCCTCTCCAAGTTGTGCTCAGGTGCCTCCTGTTTGCTTTAATCCTCCTTGAGATGCGTCCAGAACTTGACTGGAGTCCACCTGGGACAAACTCAGCTGATTGGACCTCCTTTACAAAGGCTCATATGTATCTGTGTATAGAAGGTCCCACAATTAACCCTGCATGTCAGAACAAAAACCAATCCATGAAGTTCATTATAATCTCTGTAGTCAAAGTGTGGTGAGGCACAGATCAGGATCAGCAAAGGGGATTCAAACTGTTTCTAAAGCTTTGAGTGTCCCCAGGAGCACAGTGACCTCCAGAATTGTGACATGGAAGAAGTTTGGACCAGCAGGACACTTCATTGAGTTGGCTGTCAACTATTTAAGTACTGTGCTTCTCTTAATTAGATATCCTTCTTATGTAAATGTGCATTATTAATTAATCTTTTGTATACTATTCATTCATTATTATTCTTAATCTAAATTTAATTTGTTTTTCTTTGCATGTAACTATTTCTTTGACACGTTGTAAAGTACTCTGAGCACATCCTTTGTAAGAAAATGAGCAGTAGAAATAAATGGTGGTGGTGGTGGTGGTCTGGTTTTTATCCCATATTACCCTTTAACTTTATAGGAACGAACTGACTGGGTGATGAGACGTATCATTATTATTAGCCATTCTTTCTGGTTTAATCTCTAATCTTTGGAATTCCTCAATAATATTTGTTGTGGTAATTCAATTATTCTGCATTGCTTTCAATATTGTTGTCTTATTCATTTAGAAAACTGTAACATTAAATATTTTGCTATATTATATTTTACAATTATGTCAGTATCAATTGTTCTTTGAGTGTAAATGGCTTGTTTTACTTTCTGGTGTTGGTAAAGCTAACGCCTCACTTCCCTTTGTCGGAAGGTCCAGCACTCTTTTTAAATCTAAGGGATGTGGCAGATAATGATTAATTAATATTGGAGGTTTACACTATGAAAAAACAGAATACTTTTGTAAAAGTTCATTAGAGTAGTACATGTAACCCCAAACACAACCACAGCTACACAGGTCCCGGGTAGAAATAAGTGATTTATTGTGCACAAATACTTCTCACAGGCTTCTTCAAAGGTTGCACAAGCGCAATTATTAGCAAAAGTCTTCTTCTCTGTCTCTTCCCTCTCTTCCACTCCTTCTCAGTGATCTTCATCCTCATCCACCCGACTCTGACTCACTGAATGGAGTAAGGAGGAGTGCTTTCCTTTATATCACACCTGGGCGTACTTCCGGTACCACCACATGGCATCCAGGAAGCCACAGGTGAGACCTTCATAAAAGGAGGAGACCTCCCTCTGGCAGCTCCTACAAGACCCAGCTGGGCTGCCCTTTGGAACTCCAATTCCCATCAAACCCTGTATATGGGAGTCCCACCAGAGAGCTGTTGCCACCTGTTGGACTGGGGGAGCACATGACTTCAGGTGATGGGCTCCTTCCATCATCAAGGCATTCCCGGCCAGATGAGAACCATCCATTCCAGCTGGAATGCCACTCAATCCTTGTCTTCTATGACAATATATGTTATTTATATAAAGCTTCATAGAGAGCTTTGAGAAAAATAGTTTTCACAAGAAGGTCAAGGTCATGTCGTCATGAAAAAAAAAGTGAATGCCACGATGCTTTTTTCATTAAATACCAATCTTAGTGCACTTGCTGAATAATGCAGATGTCTGACCCTGAGTTTAAGCTTCTCAGCGAATCTTCGCACTATTATTAACACAGTAAATTGTTACAATAGTCGCTTAACCAAGAAAGAATGAAAAGGGGGGAAAAGAGGAGATATTCAAGAACGACTGAAGAAGCTCCACAGAGTTTGAAAGCCTTGATGAGTAATGTTCAATCTCTCTGAAAATAAAGCGGATGAACTTCAAGTGTGTGCACGCATTCAGACTGATTTACAGAGACTTCTGCATTATGGCATTTACAGGAACCTGGCTGAATGAAAACAATTTGGATGACCACTTGACGATTGACACATTTGGTGTACCAGTTCATTCAGACAGAGACTCAGCCATCACCGATAAGTTGCATGGAAGAGGTGTCTGCCTTTATTTAAATGAACAATGGTGAAAAATGGTGACGATTATAGAAAAGGTGTGCATGAAAGATACAGGACTTCTGTATGTCTTGCTGCGCTTGTCTCTTTGCCAAGAGAGTTTACACAAACGTTCATAACAATCGAGTTTATTCATTGGAGGTCATTTGTGAGTGAAGCTGCTATCACCATCTTCAGGGTGATACAGACACTTGAATCGCTGCCTCCTGACTCTCCCAATTTTATTTTGCGTGAATGTAACCATTGTTCACCAAACAAAATGCTGCATAGTTTTTACCAGTATGTCACTTGCCCAACTCGTTACAACAGAGTGCTTGATCAGTCCTGTCAGAGCATCAAAGGCGCCTATGAGTCGAGAGCAAAGCCACCACTGGGTTCATCAGGTCATAACTGTGTCCAACTTATTCTTATCTATAAAAGAGAAAAGCCAGAAACTGAGGAAATAAACGCCTGGGACGAGGCTTCTGTCGAGAGTCTGTGAGGTTCTTTTGAATGCACCGACTGGACTGTTTAAACTTTCTGCAAACATTGATGAACTGATGGACACTGTAGGCAGTTATATAAAATTTTAATAACTCAAAATATACCCTAAGAACAAGCCATAAATTACCAGAGATGTAGAAGAAGTAATAACCAGAAACAAACAGGCATTTCAACATGGAACATTAAATGAAATCAAGCGGGCAAAGCTGAAGAATAAGGGCAAAGTGGGCAAAGTTCAGATTGACCTGCAGACTAATAACCTGGGTTTACTGTGGAATAGCATGACGATGATATAAAAAGCAATAATCACTGTGTACTAGCAGGGGTTAAAACTGACTATCAGTTGGCTCAAAACTTCAATGGGTTCTATTCAGGGCTTGAGATACAGGTTTTTGTTTTCGGAGATTAGGCTGAGGACCGGAGCCAGGAGTCAGGCCTTCTTTGATCAAAATGTTGTCAGAAAGGTCCTTACACTAATCAAAAAAGCTCAGGACCAAACAAAATAAGTGGGCATCTTCATCTCCAATTTTCTTCACTCTTTTCTTGAAAGGTCTTTGGATTTACAGCAAGTACTGAGCCTATGGAAACAGACAAATGTTATTCCATTAGCAAAAAGAACGCATTAAGAGACTTCAGACCGATGGCATTAACTTCTCATTTCATGAAATCGTTTAAAAAGCTAAATAAGAGCAAAACTACTTAGCAAAACCCTGGCCTATCTGAATACATACTGGTGAGCAAAGAGGGGTGGACGACACCAGAACGTCATTTCTAAATTTACTGTATAAGAACTTGGGAGGATCAAAAAAACACACAAGATTGATGTTCTCAGATTTCTCATCAGCTTTTAATACAATTCAGCTCCACATTTTAGTTCACAAACTGATTGATCAATTCTCTTTGGGCCCTTACTTGGTGGTGTGGATTCCATACTTTTTAACTTTTTACTTTTTTTATAGTCTAAGTATGTCTATCTGTACTCATCAAGGTTGCCATTTATCACCTCTTTGCTTATCTCATATACACATGACAATAGGAGTTTACACAAAAACAAACATTTCCTGAACTCTGCAGACGACTCTGTCATTCAGTGCATTTTCATGTGTGCTGTCACATGCGTGTGTATGGGAGGCAGCTTAAGGGCTCTCCTGATAGTAATTACCCACTGAACCAGTAGTTGGCGCTGTGTTCTAATGCCTTCTGTCTTCCTCCCTCTGCAGAACAGTAGTTTGATAGCTGTTCCACCACTGATGTCACTTCCATTATCCGACCTCCTGAACCTGCCCTTTCCTGTCTGAAACCCGTATCACCAGAAGTTTGGCCATTTTCAAGCAGTTCAATTGTGAGCTCCTGTCAAAGGACCCGGTAATCGTGCTTCTTGGCTTTTGCTGCATTCATAATAAGGTAGAGTTTGGATATCAGAATTCACAATGGCACCATTTGTGATATCCATGCATTTATCCATTTCAAGTGGGGAAGTAAACATGAATGCCCCAAATAAAAGTTGGTGTCTCAGCAACAAGTGCTAACAAATAGTTCTGCAGTCCAGATTGAAGAAGAAACCAATGAGCAAGGAAGGCAGAAAAGTATGTTGTCATTTCTAAAAAAGATTTTTATGTCCTTGGACACAATAAATAGTACTATATATTCTTCCAATTAAAGCACTGAACAAAGCAAACTTTGAGCACAGTGTACGAACAGTAGCACATATCAGGCTCATATCAGTTAGTCTGTTGCTGTTTCTGGTAATGTTAATGTCTACCTTCTTAATATTCAGTATTAAGGGGATTGATTTAAAGTAAAGTCTCCTAATAAATAAATTAAACCTACAAAGTGTTACTGCACATCCTGTTTGCAGTGTATGTCGCCATTTTGGATTGACAACATAATCTGAAGTCCAATTAATTCAGACTTCAGAGACCAGGCCTGACTTTGCAAGTAGGAATTCTGAGTTCAAGGTGCGTTTCTTATATTCTCAAAATTATATTCTAGGTTTATAATATTTGGACGGTATCTCTATTTTATTCCTTCTACGCTGTTGCTTGGGGTCTTGTTTTGTTCTGGACGTGCCCCGTCTCTAGGTATGTCAAAGGACTATGACTTTGTGAAGTGTGGTCTAGCCTCACCTGGAGAGGCAAAATGGGGGAAAAGGGGATGTGGTGGTTGGAGAAAGAGAGTAAGTTATTTCTGAGCTATTCTTTTTTATCCCCACAACAGTAAGTGCCAACACAACAATAGACTTCATAGCCATAACTCCTGGCTTGAAATTCATTTTAATAATAATAATAATAATAATAATAATAATACATTTTATTTATACAAGGCGCCTTTCAGAGAACTCAAGGACACCGAACAAACAGATAAATAAATAAATAAATAAATACAAAACACAATTATAAACAACTTAAAACATCAAAAAATCTATAAATTAAAACCAAACAAAACCACTATAATTAGGAGGAAGAAGAAAAAGCCATTTTAAACAAATGTGTTTTAAGTTTACATTTGAAAGATGAATATGATTTGATATTTGGAGATCCAGAGGTAATGAGTTCCAGTGCTTGGGAGCAGAACGGCTGAAAGCTCTGCTCCCCATGGTGGTTAGACGGGAGGGAGGAACGGTCAGATGGGTGGAGGAAGAGGATCTAAGGTTACGGGATGGAATGGCAACATGTAGAAGGTCAGACAGATATGGAGGTGCGAGGTTATGGATGGCCTTAAAAGTTAGTAGCAGAATCTTAAAATCAATACGAAACTTGATCAGGAGCCAATGAAGCTGCTGCAAGACCAGAGTAATATGGTGAAAAGATGGGATTCCAGTGATGATACGTGCTGCAGAATTCTGGACTAACTGAAGCTTGTGAAGAGATTTATTAGGGAGACCAAAGAGGAGTGAATTGCAGTAGTCCAGCCGAGAAGTGACAAGACTATGAACAAGAATGGCAGTAGTATGAGGAGTGAGGGAGGGACGAATGCGATTAATATTATGTAAGTGGAAGTAAGCAGACCGGGTGATGTTATTAATGTGACATTGGAAAGATAGAGTACTGTTGAGGATGACACCCAGACTCTTGACCTGAGATGATGGGGAAACAACAGAGTTATCTATAATAAAAGAAAGATTATTGGTTTTGGATAATGATGATTTTGAACCAATGAGGAGAACCTCAGTTTTGTCACTGTTTAATTTAAGAAAATTTGAAGAGAACCAGGATTTAATTTCAGAAATGCAATCAATAAGTGAGGGTGGTGGAAAAGAGGAGGTGGGTTTACCAGCAAGGTAGAGCTGGGTGTCATCAGCATAACAGTGAAAATTAATGTTATATTTGCGCAAAATATTGCCAAGGGGAAGAAGGTAAATAATAAAAAGAAGAGGCCCCAGGACAGAGCCTTGGGGCACACCAGAAGTAACAGTGGTGGGTTGGGTTGTGAAGGTTTTAAGCTGTATGAACTGAGTGTGGCCTGAAAGGTAAGATCTAAACCAATCAAGTGAAGTGTGAGTAATGCCAATCAAAGATAATCTATTAAGGAGAGTGGTATGACAAATAGTATCAAAGGCCGCACTCAGATCAAGAAAGATGAGAATAGTGATTAGACCAGAATCAGCAGCCATAAGGAGGTCATTAGTAATTTTAACAAGTGCTGTTTCTGTACTATGAAGGGGGCGAAAACCAGACTGGAACTTCTCATATAGATTATTGTGAGACAAGTGGGTGTGAAGTTGGATAGCTACTATTTTTTCAAGAATTTTGGAGATAAAGGGCAAGTTAGAAATGGGGCGAAAATTATTGAAATTAGTAGGATCACAACCAGGTTTTTTTAATATTGGGGTTATAGCAGCAGTTTTGAAAGATGAGGGAATAATACCAGTAGTAAGAGAAGAGTGAATGATGGCAGAAATAAGAGGGACTAGAGAGGGGAGGCAGGCTTTAACCAAAACTGTAGGCAGGGGGTCCAGCTGACAAGTAGATGACTTGGATTTGTAGATGAGATCTGAGATTTCAGAGGAAGTGGGAAGCTGGAAAGAAGAGAAACAGTGAATAGGTGAGTGTAGTTCAGAAGAAATACAGAAAGGATCTGGACCAAGGTGCTGATGGATCTTTTAGGTTTTTCTCATTGAAAAAAGACAAGAGAATTACAGAAGGCAGTTGAGTGAAGGTGAGATGGTAAAGAGTCTGGAGGTTGAGTAACATTATTAAGTAAAGAAAACAAAGACTTGGTGTTACCTGTATTACTAGTAATTAACTGAGTGTAATACCTAGATTTGGTTTGAGCTATACAATGCTTGTAGTAGAGTAGATGATTTTTATACATCTCTTTGTGGACAAAGAGTCTGGTTTTTTTAAACAACCTTTCAAGTTGCCTGCCTCTAACTTTCAGAAGCCGAAGTTCAGGCTTAAACCAGGGGGCAGAAAAGGAAAAAGAAACAGATCTGGTTTTAGCGGAGCCAGAGAATTAAGAATACCATTAAGACAAGTGTCATAATATGAGACCAGTTCTATGGGAGAGGATAAATTATAAAAGTCCATTTGCGAATCAATTCTAGAAGACAGCAAATTCAAGTTGATATTCTTAATGTTACGAAAGGCTATGAGACGTGGAAGCTTAGGAACAGAAAAGGTATGTTTAGCGTTGAATGAGAGGAGAAAGTGGTCGGTTATAGTGAGTTCATCTGCTGTAAGATCAAAAGGAACAACACCAGAGCAGCAAATCAGGTGCAAGATATGTCCTTTACAATGGGTAGGAAAATCAGTGTGCTGCTGGTATCCAAAACTCTCCAGGCAAGATAAAAAGTCTCTAGTGAGAGGGATATTGATATTGTCCAGATGTATATTAAAATCCCCCAGCAGAATTATATTTGGAGTAATTACAGATAGATTGGTAAGGAAGGTAGCAAGATCGTTCAAAAAATTGTTGTTAGACTTAGGAGGACGGTAGACAGTTGCAATGATGGTTGGAACTGGCCCAGACAGTTGACAAACAGTCGATTCAAAAGAGCTAACAGCAGGAGCAGGCAACGGCAGGACTTTCCACTTCTCGCGATAAATTATCGCGACACCTCCTCCACGGCCAGATGCACGGGGTTGACAAGTGTAAACAAACCCCGGGGGGGTGCATTCATTAAGTTGTGAAAAGTCTTGAGGTTGCTGCCAAGTCTCAGTTAAACAGAGAAAGTCAAACTTATGGTCAATGAGGAGATCCTGAATGAGATGTCCCTTGCTCGTAAGTGAGCGGATGTTCAATAGACCAAAGCTGACAATGTTGCTGTCGCATTTGACAGTGGTGTTAGTCGACCGAGCTAAGCTGGCCAACACGCTATGGTCAGCGTTCCTATCTGTGTTATGTGGAGGGTGCCGAAAATCAGACCAAAAGAGTTAATTCCTTTCGAGGCGTCCGTTCGGAATCTCCGGCGGGACCCACGATGGATGTATCTCCGACGAGGGAGAAGTATGACGTCCGGGTCGAAATATAGCACCGACAGCAAAGGCACAGACTGGAGAAGACGCAGTCGAAGCAGCTCAGCAGCTGGGTACTGGAGGAGGCCAGTCGCAGGTTGAATAACGTGCGACAGAAGACTCCAAACAAACAACCAAGCAAAAATCCTACCAGTCCACATTGTAGGCGAGGAGGCCGCAAGCAGCTCAGATGTGCAGAGAATAAACCGGTAAGTTTCAAACGAAACGGAGTTTAGGCTGAAGCTAAATGCAGACACAGCATATAGTATATAGCATATAGCATATATAGCCACGCAGAGATGTCAGCAATATGGCAAAAGAAATACCATCAAAATCAATATTCTAGTTATCGGCGAGCAGCGGTGACCAGTCCCGCCAGCGTTCACTCAACTGGAAGTCTTCACCTTATTAAAGATATTATATGTAATAATGTACAAACTTAATTAGACTATAAAGACTATAAAATAAAAATATATTGATAAATAAATATACACACCTGCGGTAGGCTGGCACCCTGCCTGGGGTTTGTTTCCTGCCTTGCACCCTGTGTTGGCTGGGATTGGCTCCAGCAGACCCCCGTGACCCTGTAGTTAGGATATAGCAGGTTGGATAATGGATAGATGGATGGATAAATATACACACACACTGTGGTCTGAACACACACTGGAATTACTATAAAGCAAGAAAAATTCAAAGAAATGATAAGTTTTGACTTGGGTGTCATACTGACGGTAAGGCATTATGCAAACGTATGGTTATTAGTATAAAGGAGCTGCTGTCATGTTTCTTGGCACACTTCTGCTGAATAATTTGTTGACTGAAAGTTCTCAGTATTTGTGTCACAGAGAGGATGTTAGCATTGTTCACAATTGTTATATATCAGTATAAGTGTGCATTTCACTTCAGCTATTGATGCTTAATTGTGGGTTAACGCATAGTGATATGATTGGTAATGCCTTGCACATTTTGTTAGTTGGTGCTGTTCAATAAAGATGAGAAAGAAAAAAGCACATGCTGTCTGCTTGTCCGTTCTTATCAAATGAAAAGGTTATAATAGTGTACTGCATCAGAAATACAGGACAGTGGCGACGAGATCAAAAAGGTAACTTTGAGCGCCATGCTACTGAATAACTGCAGCGAGAACCACACAAAGTAAGCAGAAAAGCAAAGGACCCAATGTGATAGTATAACGTGAATATGATAAGTTGAAAATATGTCGTAAATCGGAAATATAGATATTTTTGATAGATCCACGGAAGACTGGAATATGTATGTTAAAAGGCTGCAACAGTATTTTACTGCAAATTATATTTCCATTGAAAAACATGCTTCTGTGCTACTGAATGCAATGGGATGTAAAGCTTATGGCCTTCTCCATAGTTTAACTGCCACAAACAGACCAGCTGAGAAAAGTTTTAACACTAGAATTACTAAACACTACGAAAAAACTCATAAACCTGGCCCACCTTAAATCCCTTTGCACCTCTCTGTCAGCATATTTTGTCTTGTAAATGTGCTGATCAGCACAAGCAGCTAGCAGCCTGCTATACTATCTCCCTGATTGTCGCAAAATGGGCAAGAAGTTCTCCCAGCTCAAGCCTTGATTATTTGGGAGTGAGCTACGGAGAGTTGTAGGGGAGAATAATTTCATGTGTGCTCCGTGTCTACAACTATCTATGTAAACACATCGTTAAAAAAGACAAGTTTTTCATGTTTTAGTAGTAAATGACAAAATATAGACATGAACTGTATAATGTGTGAAGGCTGAAGTCCAAATATCAAATAAAGACTTTCAGAAAAGGTACAAGTGCAGTATGACAGCTTCCATGGTGCAGCAGTAAGAGCTGCTAAATTATAATCCAGAGGTTGCGAGTTCGAAACCAGCTCCCTCATATATTTAGCTTTTTGAGTTCTGAGCTGCTCTTATTGATAATATTATACAATAAAAGCATACATTTCTTGTGTGTCTGTAACAGCCGCTGTAAATTTATAGTACTTGTAAAAGTTAGCGTTTTTTTTACTTTCATTCTCTCAATTACGATCATGATACAACACCCACCCCCTGCCCCCTGCTGTTAGTTTTTATCTGAAACTGGGAATAACTGTAGATGTGAGTGGTGTTTTGGAAATTCTCTGATCTGGAGGGATAAAAGCTGACACACAAACGCTGGTGTATCATGCCTTCCTGGTATGTCATTGTCACTTGAATTTTTTCTGTTTAGTTTTATTGAGTGTTCCTGCTCAACATTGCATAATAAACTTAAACCTGTACAATTTCAGGGTCAGAGCAGCTAGAGTCCACACTGACAACATCAAGCGTAAGTCAAGAACCAAACCTACACCTTGTGCAAGTACATGGCAGGGCCCAATCATGAACCCATTGATATGGGACAAATTGAGAATCTCCATTGGACCTAACAGTCATGTCTTTGAGATATAGAAATAGAAACCCACACAGAATTAGGGGCATCATGCAAATCCTGCAAAGATAACAGCAAGGCAAGGGACTCCAACTCAGCAATCTAAATCTCTGGACCTTTTGAGATACCAGCTAGGTTTGTGATAAGGAGTGTTTAAGTTTAGACATTTGATATCATCAGAGTTTCTAGGAAAAGATTAGCAAACCACATTTCCTAATATCTTAAAGTGCATGATATGCAAAGCTAAAGTGTCCCATTTTAACAGAAAGAGAAGTCTACAAGTTGATCATTTCATGCAAAGGAGGAAGACTGAGCTGAGGCACATTTGTTGTGCTGTATTGTGTTTTGCTTCTTGAAAATATAAGATGCATCCAAGTGAATTTTGCTGGATTGTATGTAAGTATAGTTGATGAATTTAAATATTTAAATAGAAATAAGTTAATCTGTGAAAACAATTAACAAATAATAGCCATGGCAAAAAAACAGTTCTATAGATAGATAGATAGATAGATAGATAGATAGATAGATAGATAGATAGACCCCAGTCATGTTTCTTGACACACTTTTGCTGAATGATTTGTTGGCTGAAACTCCTCAATGTTGGAGTGTCAGAGAGAGGATGTGCAGCGGTGTTTGTAAAGGAACTCAGTTTTGTTTTCATTCTCTCATCTTTTACTACCTGCAGTGGTCCAGAAGACATCCCATAATTGAGCTGGCCATTTGAATTAGCTTGTTGATTTGGTGGGTTTCTCTTCATGTTACCAACCTAGCACACCACAGCATACTGGCGACACCACACTGGTCATCATAGAGTTGTAGAAAATATGAAGGACGTCACATCTCACATTAAAGGAATGTTATCAATAAAATTACACAAGCGCATTACTGACAGAAATATGTGCAGCAAAAAGCTTTAGAGATGCTGCAGGACATTAGAAATGTGAGTATAAACGTGACACACTGCTGATAATGGAATAATGCAGGGACATGAAGTATTAGACATGTTTAACTAAAAAAAAATTAATTCGCTGGAGACTCTTCAGAATCTGTCAGGAATTCATTAATGTAATTGTAAAGCAATTCAGCTGAACTCCTTCTGAATTCAAATATTCAAATGTAATGTAGTAAGTAAATGTGAGGAGATCAAGTCATATTTAAAGTGTATGGAATGGGCTTGGATTTGTATATATATATGTATGTACGAAATGAAGACATTTGTGAATATAAACTCAATTTTAAATATATATAAAGTCACTTCGAGTGCGTTTTATACTTTTATCAGAACATACTATATAATATATTTAAACATTTAGTTTTATATATATATATGTATGTATATACAGTATACTTCCATGCATACACATTTATATATAAGATATATATATATATATTATTGGGAGACAAACAGGAATATATATTTGGCATTTTGAAATATAAAGCTATTTTTGAATATATAAATCCAATGTCTAAATATGTAAAGTCGTTCCAGCTTAGAGTGATGATAAATCGTCAGCATTGTTGCCTTATTGTTCCAGTATCCTGGGTTCAAATCCCAGCCATTCACTGCTTTAATTGAATTTCCAGGTCACAAAGCTTAGGCTGTTTGTCAAGTCTAAAGTCGACTCAAAGTCAGTGTGAGTTTCCGTACTCACTTGTACAAATTAATCCATGAATATAACGGGGAGAACATGCAGAAGCAATGTAGACCTTGACCAGGCTAGGAATCAGGCTGGAAACCTCTGACTCTGTGAGGCTGGAAAAGTAGCTCTAGACCACCACTCTGCCCTTCTGAAAACATCAGTGCTAAATAACATCAGTAAAACTAAACGCGTAAGTGGAATGGCAGTCCAGTTTCTAACACTTGATTGTAAGCTACAGAGGTCATGGGCTTTCATTCACGAGTTTCTGTATACAGGCACTTGGTCTTTCAGCATACTGTATGTCCAATAAGTGGCCCAAACAAAATAACATCTGGTCTACAAAGATGATAGGTACATGGGGAATGTTAAACATATTATTTTTTAAAAATGCCAATCATACAAAGTAATACCTCAGGGAACTCAATTCACAAAATTCAGTATTAGGGCTCATTGAGTTTATTAGAAATGTGTTTGAGTCTTTTCACTTTATATACTCAGATTATTCACTACATATATTCATAAATGATTTTATATGTTCATGCGCTGTCTTTATATAAGCAGGAATGACTATCTGCTGAATTTTCAGACTCTGACTTTATATATTTATACTTTGATTATATACAGTATACTATATGCTGTCATTTGGTCATAAAGTCATTCAGATGATGATTTTATATATTCAGACTTTGACTTTACGTATTCAGAAATGAGTTTATATATTCTTCTTTCACTTTATTCTGACGAAGACTTTATATATTCAAGACTTTTACTCTGTATATTCAGGTATTACTTTATATATTTGTACATTAATTTATATATTGGGAAATGACTTTATATATTCAGCATTTGACTATGTATTCAGGAATGACTTTAAATGTTCAAAATGGGTTTATATCACCATATTGAGGAATTACTGTATAAATTCATACTTTGAGTTTATATATATAAGAACGACATTATATAATTGGACTTTGACTTCATATATTTGGATTTTGACTCTGTATATTCAGAATTTGGCCTTATACATTCAGAAATTCATTAAATAAGGAAAAAGTGAATACTTAAGTCAAAAGTCTTGGTCACCTTCCTAGTCTGCACAAGTGACTCCTATTGCATTACACTGAATTAGTTTACTGATTTTCTGATTTCTGATGTTTGATCTGAGGTGTTTTATGTGTAATTGTCACCAAATCAAATTCCAGTAAACTGTTAATGGCAAAGTTAAATAAGATTCTATGAAGCAGCCTTCTTTAAAGATCACCAATAAGATATCATCCATCTGTACTTCTCTTACCTATTTCTCAATTTTCTGAACTGACTTATTTCTATGTTAGGTTTATGGGATGCTAGGTTTCCTTTTGGCAGCATAGTGTGTGAGGCAGAAACTGCCCATGGATTCTGCTAGGGCCCGCTCTTCAATTTCACATTAAAATACAGACACCCATTAACTTTTGAATACAGAAGGAAAACTGCAAACATGAACATTTCTGATTCAATTTTCCACTTGTACTTCAAGATTATACAACTTTTTGCAGTGGTGTAGGTCTAGAGTTGGGGCAATTTAAGGAATTTAGATTGGGGGGCTAGAAGGGAAGCAAAGCGTAGCTGATGGCATTGTGGAACAATTGCAGCCCAGGATTTCATGATTATTTTGCCAACAAATGAAGGGCCAGCGTGAGGTAAGGACAGACTCTCCATAATGGAGGTGTCAGCTGTAAGAAACCCTTTGGATTTATTTGAGCTCTGTGACTTCTTTTTCTTCACATCCTCATCTATTGTAGGGACTTTTCAGTCTACTCGACTATTCACATCCTTTCTTTTCTTCTCAGGGCTGATGCTGGTGACTTCTACAGCATATGCAGGTAACATGTTTTCCAGTTTCCAGTGACTTTAACACTTTACCTTTTCTATCTAGAGCTTGTTTCTCCAGTTTTCACGTTTATTTTGTTAATCAATCAATAAACCTTTTCATCTGCTCATTTCCTCTTTGCTTTCTCCTCATGTTTTCCACGTATGCCATGTGCTCGCCTCATTTCCTGCACAGGCTGCAGTTGGTGTTCCTGCCATTGACCAGCTGAAGTTGGTTTGTTTTCACATCATGACTTTACTTCAGTTGAACTGAATGGCATCACTAACACTGAATTTTTAAATGTTTTTGTGGTAACTGTACATCTGAGAAAATGTTATTTCTGGAATAAATATTTGAAAATGTTCACTCATGGAAAACTGGGTGAGGTTCGACGTTTTGATGTTTGAAGGTGATGGTCCACAACAATACTATACACTGGAGAAAGGAGAATTTGAAACAAAATGCAGCACGTTAGAAAATCTAAGTATGGCGTAACATTCAGGTGTGTTTGTGGGCTGTTCAGACACTGGGGGCTTCAATTGAAGGAGTTTAGTATTTGGGTTCAGCAGTCTGTTCCAGGGTTGCAGGTTCCTAAGGCCATCACACCAGGACTGAGTAAAAGGCTGAAAACGGGGCTTGACAGGACACTAGTCAACCGCATCACAAAGACCACCGTCACACACACACACCCCCACATTCACACACAGTGACAATTTCCAGTTGGTAATTAAAATAACCTAAATTTATAAATTAAAAAAATAATAAGCCTTCATAATGAATTCCTTATTTGCTTGAGCATGGCTGGCTGTAGTAATTTTCATTAAATGTGACTTGCAAAGCTCTTCAGTTATAACAAATGTTAGGAAAAAACCAAAAGTGAAAAGCAAACTTCATTACAGCGATAGAGCACTATGGATATCAGGTGAATGTGGATGGTAAATTATGGGGTGAGCAGATTTTCAAAGTTCCAACCCGGGACACTTGTGTAGCACGTATGCCCACTCATAAAGCCCACCCTCATTTGTTTAATGGCTTCTTTATCTCATCATCAACAACGAGGGTTCAGGGCCCTTTCACAAATGTTTGCATAGATTCCCTTGTGTTTTAGGCGGCTCCTTTATGCATTTTGTGTTCTTTGGATCTCCAAAGTATTACAGAGCATTTTGATGAAAAAATAAATCTTGTTATTTAATAAACATTCTCTGTTTGTCCTTATACTGGCTGGGGTCTAGCGGTATACCCCCTCTAGTGGGCATTTTTGGAAGTGCTTTTGGAAGTCTTTAGTGCTTTGAGTCTGCTCAGTCTCAACAGTCTCTGTCCAATTCTTCATCTTGACTACGTAAGAAAAAACATCCCTCAAATCTTAACTCTCTAAGCTCAGCCTCATTTACAGAGCATCCGGAAAGTATTCACAGCGCATCACTTTCTCCACATTTTGTTATGTTACAGCTTTATTCCAAAATGGATTAAATTTATTTTTTCCTCAGAATTCTACACACAACACCCCATATTGACAACATGAAAAAAGTTTACTTGAGATTTCTGCAAATTTATTAAAAATAAAAAAAAACTGAGAAGTCACATGTACATAAGTATTCACAGCCTTTGCTCAATACTTTGTCGATGCACCTTTGGCAGCAATTACAGCCTCAAGTCTTTTTGAATATGATGCCACAAGCTTGGCACACCTATCCTTGGCCAGTTTCGCCCATTCCTCTTTGCAGCACCTCTCAAGCTCCATCAGGCTGGATGGGAAGCGTCGGTGCACAGCCATTTTAAGATCTCTCAGAGATGTTCAATCGGATTCAAGTCTGGGCTCTGGCTGGGCCACTCAAGGAAATTCACAGAGTTGTCCTGAAGCCACTCCTTAGATATCTTGGCTGTGTGCTTACGGTCGTTGTCCTGCTGAAAGATGAACCGTCGCCCCAGTCTGAGGTCAAGAGCGCTCTTGCGCATGTTTTCATCCAGGATGTCTCTGTACATTGCTGCAGTCATCTTTCCCTTTATCCTGACTAGTCTCCCAGTTCCTGCCCCCCACAGCATGATGCTGCCAACGCCATGCTTCACTGTAGGAATGGTACTGGCCTGGTGATGAGCGGTGGCTGGTTTCCTCCAAATGTGACGCCTGGCATTCACACCAAAGAGTTCAATCTTTGTCTCATCAGACCAGAGAATTTTGTTTCTCATGGTCTGAGAGTCCTTCAGGTGTCTTTTGGCAAACTCCAGGCAGGCTGCCATGTGCCTTTTACTAAGGAGTGTCTTCCGTCTGGCCACTCTACCATACAGGCCTGATTGGTGGATTGCTGCAGAGATTGTTGTCCTTCTGGAAGGTTCTTCTCTCTCCAGAGGACCTCTGGAGCTCTGGCAGAGTGACCATCGGGTTTTTGGTCACCTCCCTGACTAAGGCCCTTCTCCCCCGATCGCTCAGTTTAGATGGTCGGCCAGCTCTAGGAAGAGTCCTGGTGGTTTCGAACTTCTTCCACTAATGGATGATGGAGGCCACTGTGCTCACTGGGACCTTCAAAGCAGCAGAAATTTTTCTGTAACCTTCCCCAGATTTGTGCCTCCAGACAATCCTGTCTCATAGGTCTACAGACAATTCCTTTGACTTCATGCTTGGTTTGTGCTCAGACATGAACTGTCAACTGTGGGACCTTATATAGACAGGTGTGTGCCTTTCCAAATCATGTCCAATCAAATGAAGCTGCAGAAACATCTCAAGGATGATCAGGGGAAACAGGTTGCACCTGAGCTCAATTTGGAGCTTCATGGCAAAGGCTGTGAATACTTATGTACACGTGCTTTCTCAATTTTTGTTATTTTTAATAAATTTGCAAACATTTCAAGTAAACTTTTTTAATGTTGTCATTGTGGGGTGTTGTGTGTAGAATTCTGAGGAAAAAATGAATTTAATCCATTTTGGAATAAGGCTGTAACATAACGAAATGTGGAAAAAGTGATGTGCTGTGAATACTTTCTAGATGCACTGTATATCTTGTCACACACGTGTGCATGGGAAGTAGCTGAAGGGCTTAGACAATACTGTTTATACATGTGCGGGGGGGGTACACTGACGCTCTTTCTGAGTTCTCTGCAGGTCTTACCCGGGAAATCCCACCAGGAGCCGCCATTTCCAGGAAGGACACATCACTTCCGGCCCCAAGGATGAGGTCATTTCCGGTCCCGGCCCCAAGGATGATGTCACTTCCAGTTCCGGCCCAGAGGACGACATCATTTCCGCCCTCTGTGCTATAAAGCTCACTGCCTTTGCTTAGGCAGGCAGTTCTGTTTTGGACTCTGTTGATGTACCTACTCTTACAATGCCTCAAAGACTTTGAGGAGTTCGCCGGAGGGTCAGGAAGGACGCGGTGCAGGCTCTGCTCCATGAGCATAACCCGGGGTTGACCACCCATCTTGTGGAGAAGGTAGAGGGACCCACAGGCGTGGGCTGGCTTCTGGGGAACACACACGAGTGGCTCAGTATGCTCTCCTTGGCAGGAAAGCCGAGCTGCCCATCGGGACCAAGGTCCCTGTTAACGATGGGTTGTCCCCAGGCCGGCAGGTGAAGGAAATAATAAACTGGGAGTTTAACCCAAACAAAGGGCTGTCAGAGCAGGCTATGGCTCTCTGGCAACAGGTGGGTGAGTGGCTACGCCATTTGAGTTGACCCCCTTACAAATAGTGCAGCAAGTGGCCTGTTTTTTGCTGCTAAAAAGCTACCCCAGGATTTTGCCCAGCCGGCCTGGGGCGAATTCCATTCTATGGACGAGCTGCTACAAATCTTGCAAACCCAGAGGCCGGCTGTGAAACCTGGGAGGGCAGAACAGCCGCTCTGTGGACTACCCGGGAGCTATGTCCTACTAAAGCAGTCCCTTCCACGCAATCCAGAGCCTGTTCCGAAGTCGCCGGGCCGTCTGGCTTGCGACCTGTCGGGGAACAAGGCGGACCGTAGGGGACAATGGCGGGGTTGTTTGTGTGCCCTTAGCAATCCCCTGGCGGATAAACATACGGGGGAGCTTCTTATTAATGGACATAAAATAACAGCGCTGTTCGATTCCGGCAGTAACGTGTCTGTCGTTGCTCGCCGTTTTATTCTACCGCAACAATGGATTAAAAAGAAGACCAGTCTAAAATGTATACACGGAGATATCCGCACGTACAATACCGCCCGGTGTTATGTATGTCTCGGAGGAACCCTTCGACAGCTTACCGTAGCGGTGCATCCGGATCCTCCGTTTCCGTAATCCTCGGGCGAGACTGGTCTAATAGTGACAGCGGTAGTTTAGAAAGCATTCCCCGAAAACTTATGGCCTCGTTATAGATGACAACGATTCATCTCAAGCTGCTTCCACACCGTGTAATCAGCCGACAGGGAGTGGGGCGGTAGGCCAAGAGAATGACGAAGACACTCCCGGACCGTCCCGGGCTACTACGTCATCCACTAGCGCCCCGGCAGCGAGGGAGGAATCTCCGCCCCTTGAGGTCAGACCGGACCCTCTCTCTGAATTGTTTGTTCAGTTTAGAGCAACACCGGCTTCTTTCAAGAGAGAACAGTGGAATGACGACTCTCTGAAACACATAAAGAATGCAGTGGTTCTCGTTAACGGCCAACGCACGCATTTGCCCATGCCACAGGGACCTCACTTTGTCATTGATAATGAATTGTTGTATCGGGTGCTGAACATGAGGGAAGGTCCGAAGTTGTTGCTAATCCAGCGGACCTACCGGCAGGTTTGCGAGTTAGCACACTCCCACCTTCTTGGAGGCCATCTCGGCTCCGATAAAACATTAGAGCAATTAAGCTCCGTTTTTCTGGCTGGGGATTAACGAGGAGGTTTGCCGCTTTTGCATTTCCTGTCCGGAGTGTCAACTGCGGCAAATTCCTAGGAGGGACCGTGCTCCTCTGGTTCCCCTTCCCCTTTGTGATGTTCCCTTTGATAGGATTGGGGTTGATATAGTAGGACCCCTAGAACCCTCAGCCCGAGGATATAAATATATACTCGTCCTCGTGGATTATGCTACCCGATTCCCTGAAGCCATTCCGTTGCGCTCGGCTACCACAAAAAATATTGCACGGGAACTAGTAGGAGTCTTTTCGCGGGTAGGCATTCCTAGAGAAGTCCTGACGGACCAAGGAACGCCTTTTACCTCGGAAACGTTCAAGGAGACTGCCAAGTTACTGAAAATAAAGCATTTAAAACCTCGGTGTATCATCCTCAAACCGATGGGCTAGTGGAGAGATTTAATCAAACTCTCAAGCAAATGCTACGTAAGGTAGTCAGCAAGGATGGGAGGAATTGGGACCAACTCCTCCCCCTTGTCCTCTTTGCATACGGGGAAGTTCCTCAAGCCTCTACGGGGTTCTCTCCATTTGAATTACTGTACGGAAGACAACCCCGGGGTTTATTAGATATTTTAAAAGAGGGCTGGGAAGGGGAGGCACAGCCCTCCACTAATATTTTGGAGTATATCGCCCAATTGCGCGATAGATTTGATGCAATAAGACCGATTCTAAAAAGTCATATAGAGGAGGCGCAATCAGCACAGGCCCGCCTTTATGACCGTGGCACGACTCTCCGGGAGTTCCAACCGGGGGATCGCGTCATGGTATTGGTACCAACTTCTCACTCTAAACTGCTCGCACATTGGCTAGGCCCCTACGAAATTAAGGAGAGGAAGGGATTGGTTGACTATTTGGTGAAACAGCCCAATCGCCGACCAGCTGAGCGAGTGTATCATGTAAACCTGCTGAAACCGTGGAAGGAGAGGGATCGATCCCTCCTCCGGACAGCCCTGCTCTCTCTTGCTGAAGTAAGTTCCCTTAATTTCGCGAGCAGCTATCCCCAGACAGAAACAAGAGCTCGAAGCAGCTATCCGCTCTGTCCCAGAGGTGGTAAGTGAACAACCAGGTCGGACCTCTCTGATTGCGCACGACATATTGACTGACCGGGGGTGATCGTCCGTGGCGACCCTACAGACTCCCGGAGGCAAAGAAAGTAGAAGTGGAACTGGAAATCAAGCGAATGCTGGCACTAGGAGTAATCGAGGAAAGTAGTAGTCCCTGGTCCAGTCCCATCGTCTTGATTGCTAAGCCTGACGGCAGTTGGAGGTTTTGCAATGACTTCCGTCGGCTTAACCAAGTTTCCCGATTTGATGCTTATCCCATGCCTCGCGTGGATGACCTCCTCGAGAGACTGGGACCAGCCAAATTCTTGACTACACTTGACATGACAAAGGGGTACTGGCAGGTTCCTTTAACGGAGTCCGCGAAGGAAAAACGCGTTTAGCACTCCTAGCGGACACTGGCAGTATCGTGTCCTTCCATTTGGGTTACACGGGGTGCCTGCGACTTTTCAGCGTCTGGTGGACAAAGTGCTCCGGCCCCATAACTCGTTCTGTGCTGCCTATCTGGATGGCGTGTCATCTATTCCAGCACCTGGAAGGAACACATACAGCAGGTCACAGCAGTATTACGGACACTGGGAGAGGCGGGCTCGAATCAACCCCAAGAAATGTTTCTTTGGATTGAGAGAAGCCAAATATTTGGGCTACCTAGTGGGCGGGTACTGTGAGGCCACAGTGTTCCAAGTTGCAAGCCATAATGGCCTGGCCCCGTCCACAAACCAAGCGGCAAGTCCAATCCTTTCTCGGTTTGGCCGGGTACTACTCCAAGAGAGCGGCACCCTTGACCGATTTGACAAAGAAAAGAGCTCCTAATACGGTGGTATGGTCTGACAAAGCGTGGGCTGCATTCAGTGACTTAAAAAGGGCTCTGACTTCAGCACCTATCTTAATCTCCCCTAACTTCTCTCTCCCTTTTATCCTCCAGACGGACGCTTCGGACACAGGCTTGGGTGCCGTGTTGAGCCAAAGCGTCGACGGTGTTGAACACCCCGTTATGTACCTGAGCCGGAAACTGTTGGACAGGGAGACCAGGTACGCGGCGGTGGAGAAAGAGGCTCTGGCGATCAAATGGGCGGTGACTCAGCTGCGGTACTACCTCTTGGGTCGCGTGTTCACTCTGGTGACGGATCATGCACCTCTGAAGTGGATGGCCCTTCACAGGGAGTCGAATCCACGGGTCACGAGGTGGTTTCTTGACCTGCAGCAGTACAAGTATACGCTCGTTCATCGACAGGGGTCTCTTCATGCCAACGCCGATGCCCTCTCCAGGGCCCACGACCTCACAGTGCAGGTCGCCCGACCCGACGGGTCTGGGCTGAGGGGGGAGTCTTGTCACACACGTGTGCATGGGAAGCAGCTGAAGGGCTTAGACAATACTGTTTATACATCTGCCCGGGGGGGGGCGGGGTACGCTGACGCTCTTTCTGAGTTCTCTGCAGGTCTTACCCGGGAAATCCCACCAGGAGCCGCCATTTCCAGGAAGGACACATCACTTCCGGCCCCAAGGATGAGGTCACTTCGGTTCCGCCCCAAGGATGATGTCACTTCCAGTTCCGGCCAAGAGGACGACATCATTTCCGCCCTCTGTGCTATAAAGCTCTCTGCCTTTGCTTAGGCAGGCAGTTCTGTTTTGGACTCTGTTGATGTACCTACTCTTACAATGCCTCAAAGACTTTTGCAGCCGGGAAACCGAATTAAACCGGTGGCTGCCCCAAACCTTTCCACGTCTCTGGTCTCCGCTAATTACATTCTGTTTTCAGCTACTTTGATTTATCTTGATGCTTCATTCAACATTCACGTTCTACCTGACACAAGTCAGGCACTTCTCTTTCAGAATACAAAAAAATGTAGTAATGTTTTTTATTAGGGTTAAGATATGCATTTTGAATGTCATTATTATTTCCATATGTGTTAGAATAAACTTCCAAACATGATAAATGTTATAGGAACACCCAGAAAAAAGATGATATGAAATATTTAGAAGGAATATTTCTAGTTTTACTGTTTTGAAGCAGTACAAAAAACCGGAATTTCCATTTTTATTATTTTCGAATTATTATCCATAGCAAATATATCTGCTATTGAAGACCTTTGACATATGCACCATTTTCAACGGCAGATCTCACTTTGTCAGAATTCATGTCATTGATAATAAAATGATACTGCATATCCAAAGTACAATACCAATAGTTATGAAATACAAAAACAGCTTCATGGAAAAAAAATACAATTCTGAAATAGAAAGTGGAATGTGATGTCATTTGAAAGTTGAAACACCGCCCACATTTAGTAGACAGTAGCCTGTCCACCAATCAGGACATTCAAGAAGGCTGTGGGGGTGGGGCTGGGGAAAGGTGTTGCCGTGATACAGCAACTCGGCCATCTTTGAGTAACGAACCAGAAACATTGCAACGTGATATCAGGGTATGCGATACAACATTTCAATGGCAACACACTCTCCTTTAATTGCAGCAATGAGGACATTCATGATTTTATGCCATTTTTTTAAAAGACTTTCTATTATTGTTCAGTCTCACCAGTGATCAGAAAACAACAGGGCTGACTTTAGAGGGCTAAACAGATGCAAAATAAATATCCATGAAGAAGTTTTTAAGGAAACAGGTTTCTTATATAGTGATATTGTATGTTTTTATTTTTTCATCCAAACTACAAGATTTCATTCTCTATAACGTTGTCAACATTACAAAATTCACGTGAATAAAATATAAATTACAAATAGCACCACTACTGAAATATTGAGAGAAGGAAATTTAAAGTCTTCTGCTTTCATTCTACTGAGAAGTGTCAACAAAATCTTATCATTGGACATCTTAGGAATGAAAGCACAATTGTAATGATTTAAGTACAAAATGTTTAACTGGAAACTCACATTAATTTACAAATTTTGGATGAACAGGTTTGACTGGCTCTGGCAGCTCTCTGTTAATGTGTGATTTTCATCTTTTGTGATTTTTAATACAGAAAAACCAAAGGTGGCACTAAAGATAAAGAACCAAAAGGAACCACTTCACATTGGTGACAATGTCACTCTGGAGTGCAGCATTGAGAGTGACTTACCTAACTGGAAATATCGTTGGCACAAATGGAGCTCATTATTAAAGTGGACTAATATTGATGACAGCAGTGAAGGCACACACACGCACTCCGTGTTTTCATATGAAATTGAGTTGTACTGGTGTGCTGCTGTCAGAGATGATCATCCTTATTACTTTGAAATGAGCAACGCTGTGACAGTGAGTGTTCAAGGTGAGTGTGTGTGTGTGACGACATGAAGGTCAGCAGTGAGCAGCAGTCATTTAACTTGTCCAGTACGTACTGAAAAGATGGAGGCTCTCTCTCCATATGGCTGATTGCTGGTTTTCAAGGAGTCAAGTTTAACTTCAACAGGTGACGATTACCTCTTTGAAATAAGAACTTTCTGTATGTAAGTAAACTGAAGCGGAGTAAGATCACCACAATGGGCCAAAAGCAAAGAAGATAAGAGTTGCCTCCTCTCCGTTGTTTATGGGTTGTCTGTTAACTTAGAGAGAGAGATGAGAAGACTCTCGTCTATTGCAAAACTCCCTTAATTCTTCTTTTTATAAATCTTTGAAGGCATCTTTATGGCTTGCATCTCACGCACACTTAAAACTTTTATTTTGCTTTCACAGCGCGACAGTCATATTGTGCTTTAGTGTCTTTATCCTGGTCTGCAGCTCATCTTACCTAAGGCAACAGTTGTTCATCAAATCTTAAAAAGATGAAAAACTGTGTCTGTTTTTGAGGAGGTGGCATGTCGATGTATTGCTTTGTGTGTTTTATTCTTATTACGTAATCCGTGAGGTTTGATTCTGAGTAAAGATTTGAAAATAAGAAAAGTGAGTTGTATATGAAACTTCAATTACACAATGACATCTTCCATTTGTGAGAAGATGGACTAAAAGAGAGGACACTAGTTGTGACGTCCTGTCTTTGTTATGTCAATGTTTGTTGAGAATTTCGTTCAGTGTTGAAATGGCAGCATCATTTATACCTGTGCTGATTTTCACTGATTTTCTGTCTTCACCAATGGAATAATTTCTCGTACATCTGGTTCAACTGCAGCAGGACACTTGGAGGGTGGGCAGCTCAAACAGGAGGAGGGAGGTTTAACTGCAGAGTCGTGAACAGAGAAGGAGGAGGAAAGAGTGGACATTCATCCATTTAAGAAGACATGGTCTTTAGCCACTTTTATGGGTTTGATTCCTTCAAATGTCCAATCATTACACAATTAAATAGATGTGCTTCATTTATTTGTAAGCCAATTGCCCTCTCACTTCACCACTATCCAGAATTTCTTCATCCATGTATCATCAAGAATTTCTGATGACCATTTTATCTGACAAGGACATTTGCATCCATTATTCTGATTGGATTTTATTTTACTTGTCAAGAAAATTCTACAATTGGAGCGGATATTTTATCAGATCACATATTTCTATGTAAAAATAAATACCCACGTTCCTGATATTATTTTGGGTGACTGTAATTATTTCACAGTGTTATCCATCCATCCATCCAATTTCCAACCCGCTGAATCCGAACACAGGGTCACGGGGACAGTGTTATCTGAACTCCCAAATACAAATAGCTGATGAGATGTTCTACTGAGGCACTGACACAGGACTATTCTAGATGCTTGCCTATTCGCAGACCTCATGAGCATCTCAGACCATAATATTCCTCGTCCTTTCTTACAAACAGAAACTAAAATAATCTAAAAACAAAACAGCGCACTAGTGAACGAGTGAGGATATTCATGATGAACTTTTTATCATGACAGCAGTACAATGCAAGTCCTGTATGATGTTCGTCTTTTTGGAAGCTGGCTTTGACGTAAGCACAGTCGACTGTAATGAGAGACAAATTCTTCCATTATGCCTGTTGATGTTATTCCACTAAGAACTCTTAAAACAAAGCTCCCCTTACCATCTGAACTATAAAAAATGAAAATATAAAAGGAATTCAATATTAAAGAGAAACTCACTTCATTTGCAAGTTTTAAAGTAATAGCTCTGCTGTTTCTTCTCTGTTGTAAATTACATTTCTTGTTCAATACAGACAAACCAAAAGCGACACTTAAAAAGAGGAAACCTGAGAACATCGGAGACACACTGACCCTGAAGTGCAGTTTTGAGGGCGGATTTACTGGCTGGAGATACACCTGGTTGAAACTGAACTGGACAGGACGGATTGGTTCAGTTAAAGGCATCACTGGAGACACTTACACGGTCCAGTCTGTGACTCAGTCTGATACTGGAGTGTACTGGTGTGCTGGTGAGAGAGATGAGCATCCTCAATACACGAAGCTCAGCAATGCTGTTACGCTGAGTTTTCAAGGTAAGTTTGTGACTCCAGGAGGGTAAGCAGACTGCGGTGGTCACTATCTGTCCAGCACAAACAGGTGACCACAGAGGTGCCATTCCCATGAATATTCTCAGTGGGTTTAAAGTTTGAAGGTTTGAGTGGTAAGACTTCAATGGCTTCTTCTTATTAATTCATTTACACTTTGACATCAGACATCATCTGACTGTAAGTGTTAAGTAACACACATTCTGCTCTGATTTTAGTATTGTTTGAACTCATTGAGACATCACTACATTTTACACGATACTTGGAAAGGAAAAAAGGAGAAGCTCTTTTACTTTTTTCTCTTTTTTTAGTGTTACTGTGAATTGTCTGTGATGCTCTGGAAGCTAAACAGCCTTAATGGCAAAACTCTTTGGTCAGCAGGGCTGCTCTACCTGTGAAGTCCGTTCAGGTGTCTCTACTTTACAATTTTCACTAAAATTAAAACTGTGACACCCTCCCCTAAAATCCAGCAGACTCTTTCAGTTTCACTTGTCTCTCCCCTCACTGACATTCATTCATTCATTCATTTTCTACTGCTTATCCGAGACTAGGTTGGGGGTACAGCAATCTTACCAGCTAGCCCCATACGTCTCTTTCACCATCCACACTTGAAAACTTCAAGGGATTCCCAGGCCATCTTGAAGATTTTATCCTCCCAGAGGGCTGTGGGTCTTCCCTGCGGTCTTCTCTCAGTTGGACTTGCCTGTAAAACCTCCACCATATAATATATATATTATACACATTTTGTTGAATTTTACGGTTGATATTATCATTAATAATTTTTCATATGACTCCACTATCTGTTCAAATTTTTGGAGGCTCACCTCCATTTTGTGGCCATTCGCATAGTCTCTTACAATTTTCTTTACATGTTTCTTCTATGTCTGTTTCCAAACACAGGGGTCCTTTGTCATTTTGAATCCTGCCTTTAAAAGATGCTGGCTTGCTAATGCTGAAGTCTAAGTTTGTGCGTTTACCTCTTGAAAATCAGTTTAGGGAATCCGGTCATGTTTAATTTTGATTACGAATTTGGGCTGCATGCCTGGTTTTGATTTCCTAAATATCTTTTGGTTCAGTACTTTATTGGTAAATTGACAATGATTTTCTCTTATCTACTGGTCTAGGGACTCGTATTTATTTTTCACAATTTGCCTTTTCCCAGCATAGGCAGAAAAGAGCTGAGCTAACCACTACACCATAGTGCCTACTCCTGTGTCAGGGCATGAGGAGAAAAAAACACAACTAAATTTCCAGCAGCCATCAGAAGTGACATGCAGTCCAGTCAATGTGACATTATCAGTCTTACCTCCAGCCTACAGAATCAGTGTCATCAATGTTGTGAGCTAGCAGTCCCAAGGCACATAAGTCCTAAAAAGTTACAAAAGCATTTCCAATAATGCCCACTAGAGGGGTATATTCCACCAAACCCGGGTGAGATACATGAGCATGATACACAAACACTTCATAAAATTAAAAAGGTTTTGTTCTTCAAAAAGATGTTCTGTAAGTCTATGGATTCCAAACAGCACAACAGCAAAATGGAGTGGCCTTAAAACACAAGGAAATCCAAGGCGAGCACAGTTTCAATACAGAATTCCCAAAGCAAAGTGAAAGAACAAAACATAAAGGTCAGAACTGCAGAGAAATCAAACAGGCACAAAGCAAAGAGAAACACAAGAACTGATCAGACACCCAGAATGCATTCAAAATGAACCACCAGGAACTATGGGAGACCTCCTAGATTGATAGGATGGAGGGCAGTGACTGGCGGGTGTCCCCTCCTCTTTAGGGACCACCCACAAAACACATGGGACATAGCACAGGAATCTTAAAGACAAGATCAAAACCAAAGAGCAATGCACATAATCAAAAAAAGCAACATTAACATAAATAAATGGCACAAAAATGAACAAAAAGACATAAAATGAGTTTGAACCCCAGCTATGGAGATGAAGGTGGTGGTGGGGTTTATAGGGATGGAATTGTGCTGAAACATTACAATGAAGTGGTGCACTAGTGTGACACGCACAAGAGGATCAGACTTGAGCAGTGGTCACAAACTGTCCAACACTGATATTATTAGAGGAGCTCCATCTGCACATGGCTGTCCTGTAACTTCAGAACTGATGACATTTCACTCTCTGAAGGGACATAAACCAAAACTCACTAAGGTCTCTTTTTATATGCAGACCTGTCTTTAAATTGTTGAGAAGCAGCCATGCCTACTGCACTTCAGAACCTCAGAAGAGGTCATCCACCTGAAGCTAAGCATGTTTGAGCCCGGCCGGTACTTGGATGGGAGACCATCTAGGAAAAGCATGGGTATTTGCTGGAAGATGTTTTGGTGAGACCAGGGTCTGTGCGTAGATCCCAATGGCCCAGTGTAGTGATGGGGACACTGTGCTGTAAAAATGGTGCTGTCCTTCGGATGAGACATAAAACCGAGGTCCTGAATCTCTGTGGTCATTTGGATCCTTGGGCCTCCTTCATAAAGAGTAGGGTGTATTCTGATGTCCTGGCTAAATTGCCCTCCATGGCCAAATTATTCAGGCCCCCTAATCATCCCCTGTCTCTGATTGGCTAACTCTCTCTCACCACTTCACTACCTAACAGCTTATGTGTGGTGAGCATCCTGGTGCAAAAATGGTTGTCACTGCATCATCCAGGTGGATGCTACACATTAATGGTGGTTGAAGTGGCTCTCCACTGTCTATGTGACACACTTGGAGTAGTGAGAAAAGCTCTATATAAATATAAAAAACTATTACTATTATTATTAAGCACTGAAACTTTTTTAAATCAGAAGTGTTAAAAAACACAGTAATAAAACTTGGATTTTAATTTTATCTACAAACACAGATTTATGGACTTTAAAGCAGCAGTTTGATTAGCTCTCTGAGTCACTCTGTATATTTGTTTTTTTTTTCTTCCCTACAGAGAAACCAAAAGTCACCCTAAAGATGAGAAATCAGTCAGAACTTTTTTTCGGAAGTGTCGTTGTGACTCTGGAGTGCAGAATTGAAGGGGCCTCACCTGGCTGGAGATATCGCTGGTTCGAAAGCTCAGGAAACAGGTGGAAGAAGGTTACTGACATCACTGGAGACACGTACACGATGAAGTCTGTGCTCTCACCTGACAGTAAACAGTACTGGTGTTGGGCTGTCAGAGATGATCCACCTGATTACTCAGAGGTCAGCAATATTGTGACAGTGAAAGTTCGCGGTGAGTTTGTGATGACTGGGAACTCAGAGGTGTGAAGAGGTCACTTACTGTCCAGAACAGAGTAAGAGGAATAGAGGGTCTCTCTGCACGTGGGGGCTTAAAAGCTTTAGAGGAGGGGAGTTTTACAATGAGTGTAAAGTCTTTGAAATCTGAGATCAATGTGAGGAAATAAACTAAAGCTTAGTATGCTCACCTCAGGAGTGCCACTCATTCAAAAGCCTGTTTGTTAACACGAATTGAAAGACGACAGTCTCACATCTCACTGAACTTTTTATCTCTCTTCTCATATAATGTTTTCCTTAAAGGCACCTTGTGGTTTGTTTCCTTGTTTCTTGTTCATGCTGTGTAGTCAGCAGGCTCACTCACATTGTTCTTTAGTGTGTCTGTTCAGCTCTGCTGCGTTTCTACCTGAGGCTAAAGGCATTGATTGCATCTTAAAAACAAGAAATAAGCAGTCGTATGAAAATTAGTGAAGTGACGGATTGCTATTTATATTTGTGTACTTTTTTCTTATTGTCCAATGTTTATAGTTTGTGTGTAAATTTCTGAAAACATGAATTACTAAAATCTCTAATAATTGAAAAATGTTGAGGAAGCAAAATTTTATAAGCCAACTGGCTGATTTAATTCTACTGTGGAGTCTTCAAACCTGAGACCTGTTTGGAATGAGTATATAACCAGAGGACGTGAATTCTAAAAAGAAACTCATTCCATTTACATGTTTAAAGCAAAGGATGTGATTGGCTGATTTCTTTCTTTTTTCCATACAGCTGGATTAAATATGACACTGAAAATGAGGAATGAGAGGAAACCCGTACACATTGGAGAGAATGTGACTCTGGAATGCAGCATTGATGAAGCCTTCCTACCGAGAGATATAAATGGAGGAAATGGAGCCGGACAGATGGAATTAGATGGCTTCAATATGGAGACACTTTTCTAATTCGGTCTGTGACTCATTCTGATAGTGGAGCGTACTGGTGTTATGTTTCATCATTGGTACAACCCAGTAATGTTTTTCTCCTGACTGTTCAAGGTGAGTGTTTGAGTTCTGAAGGGTCAGCAGTGTGGTCACTAACTGCCCAGCATGACACAATAATAAGGGACCTTTAAATCATTTAAAGTTCAATTACTTCTTTTAAATTGTTAATTTACACTCTGATATCCTATTTCAGGTGATCTCACTGAATTACCATACAGAAATACACAACAAGAAGGGCTGACAAAGTTGACATTTCACATCATTTGTTGTAAACTTCTTCGAGATAAGAAGCTTGCTGGACATACTGTATTTTGCAAACTTCTGGTTCTCAAGATGACATGCAGCCTTAAATTCACACATTTGTTTGTTCAGGAATCGAAGTATAATTTTAATGGCAGTCTAAGTATCTCTGATTTATCTCAAGCCTACAAAAAAATTCATAATCCCAGCTAGTGCTGGGCGGTATGACCAAAATTCTATATCACAGTATTTTTCTAAATTATATCGGTTTCACGGTATTCAACGGTATTTTTTTCCCATACATGAGTGAATGCTAACCACATTTTCCATTGCAATTACTGCAGTAGACTGACTAAGAATAACCTATTCCACTGTCATGAGAATTGTACATTGTACAAAAAAAATATTTTAATGTGCACACAAGTATTAATACAGGCTTGCATGGCCCCTGTTTTGTCTTGATAGAGTATTATTTTACTCTACTTTCCCCTTTTGTATTATTAACATGTAGCCTTTGTCAGAATGCTTCAAATCTCCCAGATGTACCACTGTTTATAAAGTACTGTACAATATAACTTCTTTCCACCTTCCCTTCTACATCTATAACCTCAGGCAATTAGGTGTAGTAAAAGACAAGCAGGAGTTAAGTTACAATTTAAACAATGTGTTATTGATAATATTCATAAATAATAACAATGTGCAAAGTACATTTGAATATTGTCAACCATACAACCTGATAAATGGTGCTGTGTAGTTTCAGGTGGCACATAGACTTGTTAGTTACTTAAAATGTCTCTAGTAAGGCATCATTTGTGGCCAGCTTTCTTCAGAACAGGCCACATTACCTGTCTCAATATGGCTGCCGAGCTGTGCTCTTCATTGTGTTGCTGATTCGCCCCATTGACTAAGCATGTAGAGTGGGGCGAGCGAGATGTAAGGACTCCCAATGAATTGACTGAGTGAGTGCAAAGGAAGGCCGGAGGTGTGCCAACCTCGGATGATCTGTCTACGCAGTGTGGCGGCAGCCAAGATGGAGGTCAGCAGAAAAGAGCAGGAACTGCGGTGTAGAGAAAAAGAAAGATCATCAGTGGCCCCTCTCATTCCAAAGTGGTATCGCTTATCTTCTAGTACCCTGAAAGGTGGTCCCCAAGTGCCTATGTGTGAGAGCACTTTGTAGTACACTGCATACTTAGCCATACTGTATTCTTGCCATTTAAATTGTTCATAACATTTAACCGAAAAGCACTTATGCTTTTCCTGTTATTGTCATTGCTGACAATGAGTCCAGCTTGGGTTGAGTGGCTGGTTTGTAAATGGCAGAACAATCTGTTGGTGGTCCTCCTGTAGATACAAGATTCTTGAAGACAGAGGTAGGCTTGTATTAGACAAAGGGACCATGGCATTGTTATGCTACTGTTATTTCCATAGCTGGCCGAAGTGTTTCTATGTCACTTTTGTAATATTGGGACAGGTCAGCCATTAGCTAAACAAACAAACAAGCCTGATGGGCTGAATGGTCTCCTCTCATTTGTCAAATTTCTTATATTCTTGACCAAAGAAACACATAAAGGCACAGCTTAACATTTTTTGAGACAAAAAATCAAACTAAAGTCAAATCATGACATTGTCAATTAAAAGCAAATGCAGGGATTTGAATGTTAGCTTACAAACTCACTTCATTTACGAGATTTAGAGCAGCTGCCTTGACTCTACCATCTCGGTGTCTGAGTGTAAAACTGATTTCTTCTCTACAGTGACACAAAAAGTGAATCTGAAGATAAAGAATCCAAAGGTCCCATTTTACACTGGTGATGACGTGACTCTGGAGTGCAGCAGTGACAGTAACTTATCTGACTGGACATATCGTTGGTACCACTGGAGCGAGGCAGGCATGTGGAATGAGCTTAAGAACTTCACCGAAGACACTTACACTCTCCAGTCTGTGACTCAGTCCGATGGTGGAAAGTACTGGTGTTACGCTTTCACAGACAATCCTCTGCATTACACAGAGTTCAGCAATGCTGTGATACTGACTGTTCAAGGTAAGCGTGTGACAACAGGAGGGTCAGTCGGGTCACTCACCTGTGCAGCACAGAATGGAGGCACTAGAGGCCTTGTCTTAATGTGACTGGTCAGTAGTTTTAGAGGAGGGTGACTTAACTCAAGTGTAGAAATTTGACATAATAAAGGTATCTGTATGATAAGACGCAGTAACTTAGGGAGTAGACGTTTCATTGTCATACGTATTTTGAGACAAAGAACTCCGTACTGGACACGTGTAAATAATGTAAAGGGTGGCTTTGTAGCACCTACTTTATTTTATGCAGGATTTAAACCTCTAATGAAGATCACTCCCACGGGGGGCATAAACAAAGATTTTACAAAATAACAACAGACAGAAATAAACAATATGATGTGTAAGTATATATAGATGTGCATTTATTTATTAAATAATTATTAAACAGTTATTTAATAATTAATGATTATTATTATTAAATTAGAATCCCAAGAATAAATTATTGTGGTTAGATGGACATTTTAAGCAATTTGTACTTAAGGCCCGAGGGCCACAGGAAAACAATAGAGTAATAATGTTCTAGAAATTGCCAAAATAAGCTGCAGTAACAAATATTTCATTATTATCATTATTTCATGAGGCCTTGTATGTTTTCTGAGTCGTGGAGGGCCCTTTAAGGTTTCTTTGATCTCAAAATGGCTACTGTATTGAGTCCTTACCGCCTTCTTTACACTATTGTTTCTCAATCTTCATGTTCCTGCAACCCAGTTTTGCCTTTTGAAATACATTGGCAACCCACTAGTAACAACTGCAAATAGCCCCCTTGGTAAAACAAGCACGACTGGGGGTCCCACTTAGTGAAAAGGAAAAATATCCTACAGCACTGCCAATCACTTAGACCCCCTGACATACCAACAACAGCAACCTGTGACCCACCTGTGGTGCGACAGTGCTCGAGAAACACTGCCTTACATGGACCTGGTGTGTGGATGTCAATACTCAGAGACAGGAGTGTGCTACTCTGAACCGGCGACCCACACAACACCCTCAGAGCCTCAGTTTGCAACGACCTGCACACTCTGAGATCCACGTATATCCAGTTTGACATACGGCCAAATGACTTCTCCCAAATGGAGACATAAGTCAACAAATGACTGTATAGCAGCGTTTCTCAACCTTTAAGTATTTGCGACCCGAGTTTTCATAACAGTTTTAATCGCACCCCCCCTAACATTTTTATAAAATGTAGTTGCATATTTTATTATACCTACTTAACTTTAATCGACATTTATCTAACTCTATATTTATTGTTCTAGTATCAGAATTTAGTTTAAGTTCATTTGTTTTGGTTTCAGCAGATGGTTTTTTCATATTTTTGATTCTTGTTTTCTTTTTTTCACATTTTCGTGCCCCCCTGGAGGTCCCGCCCCACAGGTTGAGAACCACTGCTGTATAGGCATTGTCAGAATAAATTTGTTTGTGTTGTTTGCACATGAAAAATTTACTGCGGCTGAGACACTGGTTACAAACGGTTCCTGGAGTAACATTGGTTTGTGGCAGAGACGTTACGTAAAGTGGTCCTTGGAGAGCAGAGTTGTCAAATATTAAAAAGATGAAAACAAAACCTTCTCATTAAAATCATGTTAAAGACAAAGTAACAACAAATAGATGATGTCTATTTTTATTCCTACTATCCAAACTATACAGTTTCATTTTGTAAAGTTCTGAAAACTGGAAGCCTAGTCTCTCTGAAACTTAAAACTCTTTAACAATCATAAAATTATAATAATAACAGCTGAAATGGCAAATCTTAACTTAGCCAAAAAATAATAAAATCAAAATTGTGTACACTGGTTTATTGCAGTTATTCAGCTAATGAGTCTTGAAACAAACTCACCGTACCAATAGATATGTTAGGAATGAAAACTTGAAAGTAGGGCTTTACTTTTACAGAGAAAAGAAGAAAGCAGCCTGGTGGAACAACAAACCGTACAATTCATCATTCCTGTGGTGTGTTTCTAATATATACTGCAATTGCTTTTCTACAAACCTTACACTTTACATTGGCTTGATGTATGTTGGATTTCTCAAATCTGAATCAAATCTGGATGATTGCTGTCACATTGCGATCATTCAAACAAGTTTGTCTTAGTAATGACACATATCTCCAAATTGGGTAGAGTTCTTGTTGTCTCGATTCCTTGTAGATACTTGATCAGTTTGTCGGTGTTTAAATAGCTCATTGGCATTTTGTTTTTTGGTATTACTGTTTCTCTCCCATTGTTTGCTTGACCGAGATATAACATTTGGTAAAATTTTAATGAAGAACCGTAAATCATCAATGTGTTATTTTTGAAGTCTATTTTTTAAATTGTGTCATATATTAATTTTCCACACTAAACTGCATTCTAAAATGAAGGATTTTTTAAATACATTTTAGAAAATACCTAACCTGTGCTTCTGTTCTGAAATGGAGACCAAGGGGCAAGAATCCAAACATGAAAGCAAAAGTCTTAAAACTTACCAGATTTGTGCACTTTAAACTGACAAAGGTTTTGACTTAAGAAATGTACCTTCCATATTTCTGAGGCATGCTTGTGAAAGGAAAAGTAATGAATGTAGGTAATAAATGTCATTACAGACTCTTATGTGATGTTCTTGAGTTAAGGATACATTTCCTGCTGATTGTTTGCTCATTGCAGCCCTTGTGGGCAGAGTTTTACATTTTCTACAGTCCCCAGTGTCTGTAGTCTCACAATAGCTTTAGGCCGCATGTGTTCCTACTTTTGCGTCTCCAATTCCATTTATCAGCAGTTATGTTCTGCCATGCCTTGTAATACATGATGCTCTCCACTAAGTTTGCCGAGTGTCTGATTGAGAGATGTGGAGATGTCTGTCTCCTATGAAATCATCTGATTTGAGTATGAGTGCGCATCTGCCATCAAACCACTGTGACTGTACACAATTTAAAATGTGAACCAGCACTGGTGGCACTTATATGCTCAAATCATACCCTTTTGTATTATGCAGTGCTGGTGCACATGCAGACACAGTGATTTAACAGTACATGAACACGCAAATCAATTGATTGGTTTTTTCCTAAATGGTACCTCACATACAATCAAAGTTGTATATCACATTGGTCCTCTGGCTGTAACCTAAGTGCAAAGAAAAGTAATTATTATTAAGAAAACAGTGGGGTAGCAATGTTCTAGAAATTGCCAAAACCTTTCATTATTATTATTATTATTATTATTATTATAATGATTTCAAAGGGCACTGTATCTGTTTTCGACTCTTGGAGGGCCTTTACGATTTGTGTAGAATGGCGCTGCACCATGTGGCTAATTCTTATGAATTCAGCCCACTCTGCATTACTTACACCAGTGTTTTTCAACCTTAATGGTTCTGCAACCCAGTTTTGCCTTTTTAAATTCTTTGATGACCCATCATACACTGTTGCAGATCGATTAGATGACTAAATGTAATCCACTTGTGAACCAATGATCGCAACCCATGACCCACTGGTGGCAATGCGGGTTGTGAACTTGTGCTTGAGAAACACTGGTTTAGGTGACCTTCCACAACCCACTCACTAATCAGTGATGGCAATTTGTGATCTAGTGGCTGAGAAACACTGCTGTCCATGGACCCAGAGTGTGGACACCAAGACTTGAAGATCAGTTTGTGCTGCTGTACCAACAGTTAGAATCTCTGTAACAGGAACCAACCCTGGACCCACAGAACCTCAACTGCAATGACTTGTACATTTTCTCACCGACGTACAGCCGTACAGGTCACTGGAAAGGGGTGTGTGGTGCTCCCGATATCTATGCGAAAGGATGAAGGTCCAAGTCTTTAGAGTTGTGGTGCTACCTGTCTGGTTGCGAGACATGGACTCTATCCAGTGACCTGAGATGAAGACTGGACTCATTCAGTACTGTGTCTCTCCGGAAAATCCTTGGGTACTGTTGGTTTGACTTTGTGTCAAATGAGCGGTTGCCCATGGAGCCCCGAATGAGGCACATGACCTGCATTGTTAGGGAGCATCAGTTACGGCACTATGGACATGTGGCGTGTTTCCCCGAGGGTGATCCAGCTCGTAAGATCCTCATTGTTGGGGACCAGAGTGGCTGGACCAGGCCAATGGGTCGCCCACGTAACACCTGGCTGCGGCACATAGAGGGTCATTTCCAGAGGGTGGGATTAGACCGCATGTCTGCCTGGGGGGTTGCCAACCAGGATCCCAAGTTGTTTCGTCGTGTAGTGGGTGTAGCAACACACTGTACCAGTGCATGCTCCCCAACTTGACTTGACTTGATACAGCCAATTTCACGTATGTCCAAATGGCTTGGACCCAAATAGAGCCTTAAGTCAGAGCACCACTGTATATACAAAATATCTCAGAACACTCTCAACTAAGAATCTGGAAAAACAATAAAATGTAGCTACAGTGATCAACTTCGTAATTAAATATAACAAATCAAGATGAATTAAGGTAGCTTTAATATGTTTAATAATAAAAGTTTCTGGACACACACAGCTTTGGTCACATCCCTCTGTCTTTCTTAAACTATAATCAAATTCTCTCCACTAATTGTATTATTTCATTCAACCAAACAACAGATAGTTGTTTCTGGACATTTGACTGGATGACTCATTCATGCCCAGATGACCAATAATGATACAGTGGCCATGTAAGCAGACAATAAATGAAACCCCACTGCCACTATGGCAGCTTTAGCCAAACTTTAGAATCCCTTTCAAGTTTAGAGGTGGTCCTGCTTTATATTAACCATTTGAACTCTGCCCTCCCCTTGCATTTTGGCACTTATAACCCCAGCATCCACAGCAATATTTAACAATTTCAAAAATCCCAAATTTTTAGTGTCAGAAGCAAAGAACAAAAACACTTCACATGATTTTCTCTATCGTCTGATCAATCGCTCTGCATCAACCTTTCCCTGCAGGACTTTGCTTCAGCTGTCGAGTGTCTAAACTCCCTCCCCTGGTGCACCATAACACAGATGTCATCAGGTGAACTCGGACAGGAAAGAACCCCTGCAGAGCAGAAGGGCAGAAGCTCTCTTTGCCTGTTTGTACTTCTCTGCGCACACTAAGAATCTCTTCTTTTGAGCTGCTCCCATGCTAAAGTACAACTGAAATCTGTTACATTCTTTACTGAAAAGATAAAAAGAAAAATAAAAGAGCAGCATGACTTGTGTAAGTAGTGTAACAGCATAACTAGTTAACTACAGTAGGTATATTATGTGCATAGTCCAATATAGCAGAGGCCGGTACGCTAGCCGTCTGAGTTATGATGGCAGAAAGGTGTAGCGGCCTTTAGAGACTGTGCCTCCACAGCAGTGAGCTGCAACATTTATAGAGCAGAGTGGCATTACAGAAATATGTAGGCCGTTATTCAGGGTTATGACGATACTGTAGACATGCAAGGTGTTATATCGGTATTTCAGCTATATTCTGCTATGCGGCTGGTCCAAAAACCTGACTACTGGATTCAAAGGGTTAAGAGTCACCATGCTAAATCGCCCCCTAGTGGCTCCTGATCTCCCTGATTATTCGGTAGCCTTTAAATGGCCAGGTCTCACAGACACTCTCAATGCCTCCTATTGTTTTAAATGAATGAATTATTTATTGGCCAATAAGCTTTTGAAAAAGCTGTCGTTCGCTATCATGATTATTTACTAAAACTGACCTATTACTTTCTACTGGAAATGACCCAACATGGGCTGATAATCGCTTAAACGATGCAGCACAACACAGATGCCACTTCTCAACAATATGGTACTTCAGGACAAGGACAATCTCAACAATCCACAGTCAGGTCAAGCAATGAATAACGCCTAACAACTCTGGAAAACATAACATTGATTATTACCTGATAATCGTTTACAAAACCAACGGCAAAAGGCCATCCAGAAAAAGCTTGGGGTGCTGCTGGAAGAGGTGCTGGCAAGGGTTAGGGTTGAATGTGGATCCCAATGCCCCAGTGCAGTGCCAGGGGACATTGTGTTGTGAAAAAAGCACCGTCCTTTGGATGAGACGTAACACCGAGAACCTGATTCCCTGTGGTCATGAAATATCTCTGGGTGTCCTTTGAAAAGAATAGGGGGTATCCCGATGTGCTGGCTAAATTGCCCACCACAGCCTAGTTATTTTGGTCCCCTAGTCATCCTCTATCCCTAACTGGTTAACCACCTAACAGCTCATGTGTGGTGAACGTACTGGCACAAAAATGGCTGCCATTGCATCTTCAATGTGGATGCTATAAATTGGTTGAGGGTGAATTGGCTCCTCACTAACTATGCAAAGTGCTTTGATTAGTGAGAAAAGAATTATATAAATGTAAAGAATTATTATTATTAAGGAAATAGAAACGCATTACATGCAATCAACAACTTACCAAAAGACCTCCAGTTACTTTTGGTGGCGGAGTTCTTTATGGTCTCTGCCTAGATTCTGTCCTATTGTCATTAGACCATTGTAATAATTTAGTAGCATACCCAACAATGGCATAAGTATGTTTTCCTGATTAAAAAAAAAAACAATGAAAAGTACATTAATGCCAAAATATAAATGAAAAAAAAAAACAAAGTTGAGGTGAAGTGTGTAATTGAATTGGAAGGTTTGATTATGACCATCTCTCCTGATTTTGACAATGAAAACACAGAAACTCTTCTCCGTTTTCTTTCAGTGGGGTATTCAACAGAAAATGCAATTCGAATCGGATTATCATTTCTGGTGCTAATTGTGCTGCTGGTCCTCACGAGTGACTGCTTCTGGGTCAGAGTGCTCTCCGCCTGCAGATCTGCTGAGGGGGACAAAGTGATCTGAGCCTTTGAACGAGACGGGTGGTCCCAGAGATGACATATCTGGGTGAGTGTCTTGCATAAAATAATAGGACTTTAATCTGGTAACATCTGTTGTGGTTTAACTTTTGTTGTTTTTTTAAATATATTATCAGGTTGCAAGCTAATAAGTTAACAGAGAAAATCATGAAGATAGTTTAAAGTTTGTTTACAATCAGATTGATGAACAAAAAAGAAATCTAAACAATAACAGATTTCTTTTAATCATCCATGTGTAAAGAAAGCAAAAAACAATGATAATGGTTTGGGGGGATTCACCCCGTATATTGTAGGGTCGCTGCAAGAGAAAAGATGTGTAATACTCTGCTGAGTATTCATAAAAGACCGAGTCACAAAACAGGACTGAATTGCACAGCAGAGCTGATGGGTTGTATAGCTGAGGGGAGGAAGAGGCGGGTCATCTGGAGGGAAAAGGCAGAAGTGAGGTCATTGGAGGGTGTGGTCTGGAGCCAGAAGAGGAAGTGGACTAGGTCTTACTTGTTCCTGTAAGGATGGAGAAGAGGCATTAGTGCCACACACCAGAGTTTCAACATTAACTACACCCCCTGCTGCCTTCCATGCGCGGGTGGGTAACACGTTATATGTGAATGACAGAGGTCAATAACCTTAATGAAAACTGGTGGCAGCACAGATGCAAAGCTGATCAGACCAGAATAAGTAAGTCAGACCATCTGGCACATTACAAAGAAAATAAATGAGTACAAAATGTGCCAATGAGTTATCAAGTTGTTGCCTGTTTTTCAGGGGTCAAAATGCTGTAAATAAAATGTGACACAAATTGACCTATTTACTAGATCTGTAAAGGCTAGTAAAATGGAGGAATTCTAAATGGATGACAAAGTCTTTCCAGACGTTCCCAATGCAGTCCATGTGAGTGCCTGCCTTCTTTAACTAGCTCATAAATGAACATTAAATTGAAAACAGTAAAATAGAACACCTTTAAACAAACAAAGCCAACAGAATATTTTCATAAAAATATTGTTAATAAAGCATGTGCACAAATGGAGAAAATGCTTCAAAAGTTGTAAGTCAAGTTTAGCAAATATAAACAAAAGATGAGAAGTGATAGATAGATAGATAGATAGATAGATAGATAGATAGATAGATAGATAGATTAATAGATTTATTTGTTAAACTTTATTTGTCCTGCGGGGGAAATCTGGCTTTTTACAGAACCTCTGTAAATAAATAAATACATGAAGAGGTAGATAAGTAAGTAAGCAAATAAATAAATATACACACACATGTTGGTCTAAACACACACCAAAATGATTATAAAGCAAGAAAATAAAACAGTAATACAATGCAATATCCTGAAAGAAACAAAGCCAATGGAATTTTCTCAGAAAGATTTCGCTAAAAAAAGCATTTGCACAAATGGAGACAATTCTTCAAAAGTTGAAGGCCAAGTCTAATAATTATAAACTAAAGATTATGAAGCGCCAATATGACCAACATTGCAGGTTGGACTATACTGTTAGTAATTGGCAACCAAGACCACAGTGGTGCGACACATCCATTAAGTGACGAAGCTCACAGGATAAGCTGTCACTTTCAGGTCAAAGTTGGTAAACTGAAAATAAGGAAAACACAACACACAAGAAGAAACCTGGGCCTGCTCAACATGGCTGAACCACACAAACTGTGTCAAAGAAGTTAGAAGGGTGTCACTTAAGTAGACATAAGGCCTTCAGGCCACAACATCTGCTCAGACATCATGAACATCATAACTGTCACATAGCACCATCTGCTGGGTAAGAACAGTCATGTCATATCAGCAGCAGCAGAAGTAAACTTGCGCTCTCTTTCTGCACCTCCCTTGTTAATCCAGGGTTCCACTTCCTGTGCTAAAAACATTTAACAAAATTTTTTATAGCAAAATATTCTAAAAGATTGTTAAAATTTAAAATCTTTATGTCAAGTTTAAAGTCTAAAATCCTAAACACTTTTTTATCTAGTCTACTTTGACTAATCAGGGTAATATTGCATGGTAAGAAAATCAAAAATAAACTCTATTCCTATCTTGTATTATACTTAACTAACTGTGACCTTTTATTTTCTGTAGACCTAAATGACGATGGCTTCAATTCCTGTTAACAGTGAAAGAACAGAAGTGAACTCGAGGACAACGATCTGCAGGCTTCATGTCCACACTCTTTGCATTATTATTTACATTTATTTGCTCAGCAAACTCTTTTATCCAAAGGGACTTCCAAAAAAGGTCAACATAATCAAGTAAATATGTAGGACTGTTTGGGAACGAGTGTGACAGGACAAGGCTACAAAATTAATCAAACTGGACAGCTTACATCATTGGCTTTTCAGATGTTTCAAAACTGTTAGACTTTAATTTTGTAATTTTTTAAATATACATTTTTTAATTATTTTTCTCTGTTGCATCTCTCACCACACACTTTACCTATTTATAAAATAAAAGAAATAGCTTGCAATCCTACCTTGGTTCTTGGTCAGTTTACATAGTTCCTCCAAAACTACCACGGTGACCAAATGACTATCGCCCAGTGACATCACCTGTCCACCCTGCACATCATTCCAATTTTGCCTTTTATGTGTCTTCGAGATACAGAATCGCCAGCAATCGTCTCTGCCAGACGTGAGTTGTAGCGGAGTAATGGCACTTGATTAGGCTTACTGCAGAGACACATCTCAAGACACTTCACAAACCTTTTGTGACCCTGTACCATTGACTACAGTTGTGATTCAAGACTCTGCATGACCCAAATTCAGAAAACACATAAGAGTTTCAGAACTTGTGCTCGAGAGCTTATCAGTATCACATTTCTGACACTTTGCCCAGTCTGACTTTGCTGTTCTTTACTGTGAGCACAGACATGTTGTGGCTGCAGAAGCAGTGTGTCGTGTGTCAGCCTGAGAGCCAGAGACTCCACTATAAACAAAGGCACTGCACTTTCTACTCTGCCTGTCTCCTTACTTAATTGATCATTTCTGAAATTACACTTTGGCCCAATAATGTCTTACACATTCAGTATGTGGAGTAGGGTATAAAAAAAGCTGGTTTAATGTTCATCCTGGCATCTCCATACTCCTAATTTTTAATTGTCTAGATCCGTGTATAGTTGGAGGTAACCCAGTGCCCCCCCCCATAGACTTAATCAAACTATACTCCTCCATATCATAAAACCAGTTATCAGCCCTATATGCACTGTGGTTGCTAGAGGCACTGTTGCCCCGCTAAACCCACCAGACAGACGTCCAAGACACACTTGTAAAAAGCACCAAGAAGAATCTTTAATATTTTCTTCAATAACAGTGCACAAGGCAGCACACACTCCACAATTCTCCAATAATTAATAATAATCACAATAATAATCAATCCTTCACTCCCAGTAGCTTAGTCACCCAACCTCCCAACTCTGGCTCTTCTTGCTGGGTTCTGACCAGTCCTTTAAATAGCCCATGACCCGGAAGTATTCCTTCTCCAGGTCATCCTTCAAGTAACCCGGAAGTACTGCAGGCGTCCATCCTCGTGACTCCAACGTACTTCCAGGTTGTCGTAATAGTAGGAGTCCCCCGATTCTTTGTGAGCTCCCCCTGGCGGCACCCAACAGGGCTGAGGAAATGGACTCCATGTCCCAGGATGCTTTGAGGGAATCCAGGGAACCATTGCTGTCCAGGGGAGTTACCACCTAACGTCCTATTCTTCCTCCTTTTTTCTGTTTAGGGACGTCCCGGCCAGATTGAAACGCCGGCCATAAATCACAGCACCTTTGCGAGATACCTCACTTTGCATTCTGGATCTACTTGACTACATGATCTATCCACAACCACCAGTCTCCAATGGTCCATTATTTGTAAAAACATGTTATCTCCATGTAATAAGTAGAGACGAGAGGCGTGGAAAGGTTTGGGGCAGCCACCCGTTTAATGCGGTTTCCTGGCTGCAAAAGTATTTGAGGCATTGTAAATCAGTTTATACAACAGAGTCCAAAACAAAACTGCCTGCCAGAGCAAAGGCAGTGGTCTTTATAGTACAGAGGGCGGAAGTGATGTCGTCCTCTGGGCCGGAACTGGAAGTGACATCATCCTTGGGGCCGGAACCGGAAGTGACCTCATCCTTGGGGCCGGAACCGGAAGTGATGTGTCCTTCCTGGAAATGGCGGCTCCTGGTGGGATTTCCCGGGTAAGACCTGCAGAGAACTCAGAAAGAGCGTCAGCGTACCCCGCTCCCCCCTGGGCAGATGTATAATCAGTATTTTCTAAGCCTTTCAGCTGCCTCCCATGCACACGTGTGTGACAAGACTCCCCTCTCAGTCGTGGGCTCGGGAGAGGGCATCGGCTTTGGCATGAAGAGACCCCTGTCGATGAACGAGCGTATACTTGTACTGCTGCAGGTCAAGAAACCACCTCGTGACCCGTGGATTCGACTCCCTGTGAAGGGCCATCCACTTCAGAGTTGCATGATCCGTCACCAGAGTGAACACACGACCCAATAGGTAGTACCGCAGCTGAGTCACGGCCCATTTGATCGCTAGAGCCTCTTTCTCCACCGCTGCATACCTGGTCTCCCTGTCCAACAGTTTCCGCTCAAATACATAACGGGTGTTCAACACCGTCGACGCTTTGGCTCAACACGGCTCCCAAGCCTGTGTCCGGCGTCCGCCTGGAGGACAAAAGGGAGAGAAGTTAGGGAGATTAAGATAGGTGCTGAAGTCAGAGCCCTTTTAAGTCACTGAATGCAGCCCCCGCTTTATCAGACCATACCACCGTATTAGGAGCTCTTTTCTTTGTCAAATCGGTCAAGGGCGCCGCTCTCTCGGAGAAGCGAGGCACAAACCGGCGGTAGTACCCGGCCAAACCGAGAAAGGATTGGACTTGCCGCTTGGTTTGCGGACGGGGCCAGGCCAGTATGGCTTGCAACTTGGAACACTGTGGCCTCACAGTACCCCGGCCCACTAGGTAGCCCAAATATTTGGCTTCTCTCAATCCGAAGAAACATTTCTTGGGGTTGATTCGGAGCCCGACCTCCCCTAATGTCCGTAACACTGCTGTGACCTGCTGTATGTGTTCCTTCCAGGTGCTGGAATAGATGACGACGTCATCCAGATAGGCAGCACAGAACGAGTTATGGGGCCGGAGCACTTTGTCCACCAGACGCTGAAAAGTCGCAGGCCCCTTGTAACCCGAATGGAAGGACACGATACTGCCAGTGTCCGCTAGGAGTGCTAAACGCGGTTTTTCCTTCGGACTCCGTTAAAGGAACCTGCCAGTACCCTTTTGTCATGTCAAGTGTAGTTAAGAATTTGGCTGGTCCCAGTCACTCGAGGAGGTCATCCACGCGAGGCATGGGATAAGCATCAAATCGGGAAACTTGGTTGATCCAACGGAAGTCATTGCAAAACCTCCAACTGCCGTCAGGCTTAGAAATCAAGACGATGGGACTGGACCAGGGACTACTACTTTCCTCGATTACTCCTAGTTCCAGCATTCGCTTGATTTCCAGTTCCACTTCTACTTTCTTTGCCTCCGAGTCTGTAGGGTCGCCACGGATGATCACCCCCGGGTCAGTCAATATGTCGTGCGCAATCAGAGAGGTCCGACCTGGCTGTTCACTTACCACCTCTGGGACGGAGCGGATAGCAGCTTCGAGCTCCTTTTTCTCTCTGGGAGATAGCTGCTCGCCGAAATTAAGGGAACTTACTTCAGCGAAGAGAGAGCAGGGCTGTCCGGAGGAGGGATCGATCCCTCTCCTTCCACGGTTTCAGCAGGTTTACATGATATACTCGCTCAGCTGGTCGGCGATTGGGCTGTTTCACCAAATAGTCGACCAAACCCTTCCTCTCCTTAATTTCGTAGGGGCCTAGCCAATGTGCGAGCAGTTTAGAGTGAGAAGTAGGTACCAACACCATGACGCGATCCCCCGGTTGGAACTCCCGGAGAGTCATGCCACGGTCATAAAGGCGGGCCTGTGCTGATTGTGCTGATTGTGCCTCCTCTATATGACTTTTTAGAATCGGTCTAATTGCATCAAATCTATCGCGAATTGGGCGATATATTCCAAAATATTAGTGGAGGGCTGTGCCTCCCCTTCCCAGCCCTCTTTTAAAATATCTAATAAACCCCGGGGCTGTCTTCCGTACAATAATTCAAATGGAGAGAACCCCGTAGAGGCTTGAGGAACTTCCCGGTAGGCAAAGAGGACAAGGGGGAGGAGTTGGTCCCAATTCCTCCCATCCTTGCTGACTACCTTACGTAGCATTTGCTTGAGAGTTTGGTTAAATCTCTCCACTAGCCCATCGGTTTGAGGATGATACACCGAGGTTTTTAAATGCTTTATTTTCAGTAACTTGGCAGTCTCCTTGAACGTTTCCGAGGTAAAAGGCGTTCCTTGGTCCGTCAGGACTTCTCTAGGAATGCCCACCCGCGCAAAGACTCCTACTAGTTCCCGTGCAATATTTTTTGTGGTAGCCGAGCAACGGAACGGCTTCTGGGAATCGGGTTGCATAATCCACGAGGACGAGTATATATTTATATCCTCGGGCTGAGGGTTCTAGGGGTCCTACTATGTCGACCCCAATCCTGTCAAAGGGAACGTCAATGAGGGGAAGGGGGACCAGAGGAGCACGGTCCCTCCTAGGAATTTGCTGCAGTTGACACTCGGACAGGAGACGCAAAAGCGGCGAACCTCCTCATTAATCCCCGGCCAAAAAAAACGGAGCTTAATTCGCTCTAGTGTTTTGTCGGAGCCGAGATGGCCTCCAAGAAGGTGGGAGTGTGCTAACTCGCAGACCTGCCGCCGGTAGGTTCGCGGGACTAGCAACAACTTCCGGACCTTCCCCTCATGTTCAGCGACCCGATACAACAAATCATTATCAATGACAAAGTGAGGTCCCTGTGGCATGGGCTGATGAGTGCGTTGGCCGTTAACGAGGACCACTGCATTCTTTGTGTGTTTCAGAGAGTCGTCATTCCACTGTTCTCTCTTGAAAGAAGCCGGCGTTGCTTTAAACTGAAAGTGCAATTCAGAGAGTGGGTCCAGTCTGACCTCAAGGGGCGGAGATTCCTCCCTCGCTGCCGGGGCGCTGGTGGATGGCATAGCAGCCCGCGACGGTCCAGGAGTGCCTTCGTCATTCTCTTGGCCTTCCGCCCCACTCCCTGTCGGCTGATTACACGGTGTGAAAGCAGCTTGAGATGAGTCTTTGTCATCTATAATGAGGCCATAAGTTTTCCGGGGAATGCTTTCTAGGCTACCGCTGTTACTATTAGACCAGTCCCGCCCGAGAATTACGGGAAACGGAGGATCCGGGTGCACCGCTATGGTAAGTTGTCGAAGGGTTCCTCCGAGACATACGTAACACCGGGCAGTTTTGTACGTGCGGATATCTCCGTGTATACATGTGATACTGGTCTTTTTAATCCATTGTTGCGGTAGCACAAAACCGGCGGAGCAACGACAGACACGTTACTGCCGGAATCAAATAGGGCTGTTACTTTATGTCCGTTAACGAGAAGCTCCCCCGTATGTTTGTCTGCCAGGGGATTGCTAAGGGCACACAAACAACCCCGCCATTGTCCCCTACGGTCCGCCTTATTCCCCGACAGGTCGCAGGCCAGATGGTCCGCGACTTCGGAACAGGCTCTGGATTGCGTGGAAGGGACTGCTTCAGTGGAACATAGCTCCCGGGTAGTCCACAAAGCAGCTGTTCTGCCCTCCTAGGTTTCACAGCCGGCCTTGGTGTTTTTAGGAGCTATAGGAGCTCGTCCATTGAATGAAATTCACCCCAGGCCGGCTGGGCAAAATCCTGGGGTAGATGTTGTAACAGCAAAAAACAGGCCACTTGCTGTACTGTTTCTAAGGGGTTTAAATCAAATGGCCGTAGCCACTGCCCCACCTGTTGCCAGAGAGCCATAGCCTGCTCTGACAGCCCTTTACTTGGGTTAAACTCCCAGTTTAATATTTTTTTCACCTGCTGGCCTGGGGATAACCCATCATTAACAGGGACCTTGGTCCCGATGGGCGGCTCGGCTTTCCTGCCCAGGAGAGCATACTGAGCTACTCGTGTGTGTTCCCCAGAGGCCAGCCCACGCCTCTGGGTCCCCTCTACGTTCTCCACGAGATAGGTTGTTAGCCCCGGGTTATTCTCATGGAGCAGAGCCTGCACAGCGTCCTTCCTGACCCCCCGGCGCACTCCCTGCCCCGAAACTCGGCCCCGGTACTCACCCACCTGGTTCTTTGTAAGGTCGTGTCCCGGGTTCGTCAGGGACACCATCCTGCCGACTATGCCACTGTAATAAGTAGAGACGAGAGGCGTGGAAAGGTTTGGGGCAGCCACCCGTTTAATGCGGTTTCCTGGCAGCAAAAGTATTTGAGGCATTGTAAATCAGTTTATACAACAGAGTCCAAAACAGAACTGCCTGCCAGAGCAAAGGCAGTGGTCTTTATAGTACAGAGGGCGGAAGTGATGTCGTCCTCTGGGCCGGAACTGGAAGTGACATCATCCTTGGGGCCGGAACCGTGACCTCATCCTTGGGGCCGGAACCGAAGTGATGTGTCCTTCCTGGAAATGGCGGCTCCTGGTGGGATTTCCCGGGTAAGACCTGCAGAGAACTCAGAAAGAGCGTCAGCGTACCCAGCCCCCCCGGGCAGATGTATAATCAGTATTTTCTAAGCCTTTCAGCTACCTCCCATGCACACGTGTGTGACACTCCACTAGAAGCTCTATCCTGTAAAGTATTTCATTTCATGTTGCATGCAGATTATACTCCACTCCACATAAATGATTTATTACGAGCAACAAATAACACGTTTTCAGAAAACTGGGTAAAGACAACAAGATTTATGGTAGAGTTTTGCTCGCCTAAAAAGCAAACAGAAACCACCAGAACTACAGGTGTCTTGCAAACCATTTTGCATCAACAGCACAGCCGCTTCCAGCATGAGAAAGCGAGAGCAAGCGCTAGGCTTCTTAACAGGAAATATTTAGAAAACCAGCCTCCCAATGCATGAACATTAAATTCACCAGCTACCCACACAACACAAGTAGAGAACAAAGAAGACGCAAGGTGATCAATACTCAAACCCCGAGTGCTGGAGAGAAACTGAGGATCTATGAAATGCCAGGGGTGTGCCTGTCACTTCATTTGTGTGGATTCAGCGTAGTGCTCTGTGTGCGTAAATTCAAGTTTTACTTTAAAAGATTTCTGCATTTGTTTTTTATTTTTTAATCTGCAGTTGATTGAATCCTTGGATACAGAGGGCCAACTGTATAGGATTCTTTTAATAGATGTGGATTAAAAGTATTCATCTTTATATTTTATAAAGTAACTGAATTCTTGAATACATCTTTAGAAACAAACCCAAACTTAATTCTGAGAAATGTACTTTTATATTCTGAATACATGACACCGGTACTTGTATTCCAGTACAATCGGTACAGCTGATATGGGGAGTTCGTCATCATGGGAGGTGCATACTATTATTATATTATTTATTTGAGTACAATGTTTGTCTGAATTTGGTTGTGTTACCATTTTAATAAACAATTGATTAAAAAAAAATTAAGTTCTTTTTAGTGTGGATTTTTTTTGTATTATTGCATTTGTATTTAGATATTAGGTTTAATTCTGAGATATTTATTATGCAAAAAGTTATTAGGTCAATTCTATCAACAGCTACTATATCAAAAGGGATATTTCCGCTTGTTTTAAAAACTAACCTCATCTAACATTGACTTATTTTGAGAAATTGCAGACAGGATATCAAAGTTAACTGCCTCAGTTAGTTATATAATAACATATCATTGCCATAAAATATAATATGTTGATGTATTCTACGCACAGGCTGAAAAGGGTGGAGTGCTCTCTCCTGGTTGAGGATGGCCTGAGGACTGCCTGAAGTGGAGCAGTTGAAATATCTCTGGATCTTGTTCATGAAGGAAAATAATCATGGCCAGAACATACGATGAAGCTCCCCCATGCATGGCATATTCCTCTTCAAGAAACGGCACTGCTAACAACCCTGGTATCCAACATCATCTGTGTCTCCTCAGTCAGCTAGTCTCTCCTCTATACTGTTAACACTCTGAATTAGTAATGGATCATTAGCTACTTGGTAGTGTCCCTGGTTCTCTGTGTAAAGAAAAACTTCCTAATGTTTGTGTGAAATTTACCCTTAACAAGTTTCTAACTGTGTCCCCGTGTTCTTGATGAACTCATTTTAAAATAAGAGTCTCGTTCCACTGTACTAATTTCCTTCAAAGTTTTAAACACTTCAGTCAGGTCACCTCTTAATCTTGTTTTGTTTAAACTGTAAAGACTCTTTCCTCTTTTAATCTTTCCTCATAACTCATCCCCTGTAGCCCTGAATCAGCCGAGTCGCTCTTCTCTGGACCTTCTCTAGTGCTGTTATGTCCTTTTTGTAGCCTGGAGACTCAAACTGCACACAGAACTCCAGATGAAGCCTCACCAGTGTGTTATAAAGCTTCATTATGACCTCTTTGGACTTGTACTCCGCACATCAAGGCGCTATATAACCTAACATTCTGTTTGCCTTCTTAATGGCTTCTGAACGCTGACAGGAATTTGATAACTTAGTGTCCATCACAACTCCTAAATCATAAGGTGTACTCTTGATTTTCAGACATCCCATTGTGTATTCAAAACTAGCATTTTTATTTCCTATGTATAATTCTTCACATTTACTGAAATTAAATTTCATCTTCCACAAATCTGCCAAAAGATGTATGCTGTCCAAGTCCTTCTGTAATGATTTAACAAGTTCCATATTATTCGCCAATCCACCTATCTTGGTATAATCTGAAAACTTAACCAGCTTGTTATTTGTTTGGCCATCTAAATCATTTATAAATATTAAAAATAGCAGCAGCTCTACCACTGAGCCCTGTGGAGCACCACTCTTAACATCAGACAATACTGAAGAGGTTCCTCGCACCATAACCCTCTGCTTCTGTGTCTGAGCCATTTCTGCACCCATCTAAAAACATCACCCTGAACTCCCAATTCGTTTAGTTTGATTGTCATCCTCTCATGTGGCACCGCGTCAAATGCTTTCTGAAAGTCAAGTCAAATAATATCATATGCCCCACTTTGATTATATCCATTTGTTGTTTCCTCAAAGAATTCCATCATGTTAATAAAACACAACCTCCCTCTTCTGAACCCATGCTGTCTGTTCAGAATAACTCCTGTCCTTGCCATGAGTTGCTCACTCTTATTTTTAATAATTCCTTCCATTAATTTTCTTGTGATGCATGTTAAGCTTACTGGCCTACAGTTGGTTGGGTCTGCCCTGTCACCCTTTTTATATAATGTGAAAATCTTTGACATGTGTACTGAAGTGAGTTTAGCTGCAGGTTGAAGCTCCTGTTGTTACGGTTCTGCCTTTGTCCAGAAATGGCTCCATAAGCTTTATGACCTCGGAAAGTCTTTCTCCTGTGGGATGACTGTGATCTTTTCTTGAATAAGGAGTGACACTGCACAAGTATTTTGTCAGCATGCCCAAGTCGATCAAACACAGGAAGCTCTGCCGTCCTAATTGTGACTTTATGCTGTAGGAAGATAAGTAAATAAATCAAAGTAAACAGATAAACAACATTTAATTTGGCTTTTATATAAGTAGCATATAAATGTTTTTATATAAAGATTATCACAACATATAATCGCACATTGGACTTTGCATGACACTTTTGAGAGCTATGTAAGCCCTGCTGCTTTGTTGAAGGACATGCATATGGCCGATTCACTGGATGGATGATGCCCAACCTCTGGCTGCATCCAAAAGGTGCCATCTTTCACATTTACAGCTGGTGCAGCTGCATTGTTCTTATGTGTGAGTTGACGTCTCTCGTAGGGAGGGCTTCTGTTTTCCTTGTCTGATGTGGAATCGTCATCCTCATCTAAGTTCACCTCTGTTATAGCACATCTTTATTTGAAAACTAACAGTGCCAGATCTGGGGGGACCGTGAATGTGACTGAGAGAATAAAAGTGAGAAACAAACGCTAACTTTTACAAGTAGCATAAATTTACACCAGCTGTTAACGACTCAAATAAATCAAATGCTTTTAACATGTAATAGCAATAATTATAATAATAGCCGTTCACTACTCAAAACCTGTGGTGGGCTGGCGCCCTGCCCGGGGTTTGTTCCTGCCTTGCGCCCTGTGCTGGCTGAGATTAGCTCCATCAGACCCCAGTGACCCTGTGTTAGGATATAACAGGTTGGAAAATGACTGACTGACTGACATTGTGGCATTGTCTATTTGTCTATTTATTGTACTGCACTGTCACATCTTGCACTTTATTGTATGTTGCTATATGTTACACTGTGGCTCATGTCAGTATGTACGTATACGCAGTTGCTGAGGAGAGTAAAGTAATCTTGACTTTGACTTTGTTATCTGTTTCTGTTTCCTGCGTTTTCATGATGTTGCAGATTCCAGTTTCCTGACATGCTGTGGTGAGCTAAATAGATCCTGTATGCAGATGGAAGGCTTGTAAAATGCTGATGTAATTACATTTTCTTTATTGTACAGGCACCTAAACCAGTGTGGATTATTTTTTGTAGATTTTATAGTGTTTTTTTTTTCAATTTCAAGATCTGGCACGCAACATTGCAATGCTTTAGTTTTTTTTTTTTTTATAAATACAGTGAATTCCGTTAGAATTCAGACCCCTTCCACTTTCTACAAACTTTACTGTGCTGTAGATGTAACTTTAAACAGATGCATTTGCCATTTTTGCCCACCAATCTGCACTCAATAGCCCAGAATGACAAAGTGAAGCCGTGCTTTCAGAAATGTTGACAAGTTCATTAAAAATCACAAACTGAAATGTCTCCTTCATATCGGTATTCAGACCTTTTGCTGTTTCTCTCCAAGTTGTGCTCAGGTGCCTCCTGTTTGCTTTAATCCTCCTTGAGATGCGTCCAGAACTTGACTGGAGTCCACCTGGGACAAACTCAGCTGATTGGACCTCCTTTACAAAGGCTCATATGTATCTGTGTATAGAAGGTCCCACAATTAACCCTGCATCTCAGGTCAGAAACCAATCCATGAAGTTTGTTATAATCTCTGTAGTCAAAGTGTGGTGAGGCACAGATCAGGATCAGCAAAGGGGATTCAAACTGTTTCTAAAGCTTTGAGTGTCCCCAGGAGCACAGTGACCTCCAGAATTGTGATATGGAAGAAGTTTGGACCAGCAGGACACTTCATTGAGTTGGCTGTCAACTATTTAAGTACTCTGCTTCTCTTAATTAGATATCCTTCTTATGTAAATGTGCATTATTAATTAATCTTTTGTTTACTATTCATTCATTATTATTCTTAATCTAAATTTAATTTGTTTTTATTTGCATGTAACTATTTCTTTGACATGTAAAGTACTCTGAGCACATCCTTTGTAAGAAAATGAGCAGTAGAAATAAATGGTGGTGGTGGTGGTGGACTGGTTTTTATCCCATATTACCCTTTAACTTTATAGGAACAAACTGATTGGGTGATGAGACGTATCATTATTATTAGCCATTCTTTCTGGTTTAATCTCTAATCTTTGGAATTCCTCAATAATATTTGTTGTGGTAATTCAATTATTCTGCATTGCTTTCTATATTGTTGTCTTATTCATTTAGAAAACTGTAATATTAAATATTTTGCTATATTATATTTTACAAATATGTCAGTATCAATTGTTCTTTGAGTATAAATGGCTTGTTTTACTTTCTGGTGTTGGTAAAGCTAACGCCTCACTTCCCTTTGTTGGAAGGTCCAGCACTCTTTTTAAATCTAAGCGAAGTGGCAGATATTGATTAATTAATATGGGAGGTTTACGCTATGAAAAAACAGAATACTTTTGTAAAAGTTTATTAGAGTAGTACATGTAACCCCAAACACAACCACAGCTACACAGGTCCCGGTACAAATAAGTGATTTATTGTGCACAAATACTTCTCACAGGCTTCTTCAAAGGTTGCACAAGCGCAATTATTAGCAAAAGTCTTCTTCTCTGTCTCTTCCCTCTCTTCCACTCCTTCTCAGTGAGCTTCATCCTCATCCACCCGACTCTGACTCACTGAATGGAGTAAGGAGGAGTGCTTTCCTTTATATCACACCTAGGAGTACTTCCGGTACCACCACATTGCATCCAGGAAGCCACAGGTGGGACCTTCATAAAAGGAGGAGACCTCCCTCTGGCAGCTCCTACAAGACCCAGCTGGGCTGCCCATTGGAACTCCAATTCCTATGAAACCCTGTATATGAGAGTCTCACCAGAGAGCTGTTGCACCAAAAATCTGGAATAGCCTGCCAATAGGAATTCACCAGGCTAATACAGTGGAGGACTTTAAAACACTGCTGAAAACACATTACTTTAACATGGCCTTCTCATAACTTCACCTTAATTTAATCCTGATACTCTGTATGTTCAATTCATTATAATAACTATTCATGGTGGGTCTAAAATCCATACTGACCCCTACTCTCTCTTCTGTTTCTTTTTCCGGTTTTTTGAGGTGGCCCTGCGCCACCACCACCTACTCAAAGCATCATGATGCCCCAACATTGATGGACTAAAAGCCAGACGTCTACATGACCATCATCATCAAGTCCTTCCATTAGAACCCTAAATCCAAAGAGGACTGTTTCATTTATGTTAGGTAGAATGCCCAGAGGGGACTGGGCAGTCTAATGGTCTGGAATCCCTGCACATTTTTTTTTTTTCTCCAGCCGTCTAGAGTTTGTTTGTTTTTTCTGTCCTCCCTGGCCATCGGACCTTACTCTTATTCTATGTTAATTAATGTTAACTTATTTTATTTTGTTACTGTGTCTTTTATTTTTCTATTCTTCATTATGTAAAGCACTTTGAGCTACATGTTTTTGTATGAAAATGTGCTATATAAATAAATGTTGTTGTTGTTGTTGTCACCTGTTGGACTGGGGGAGCACATGACTTCAGGTGATGGGCTCCTTCCATCATCAAGGCATTCCCAGCCAGATCAGAACCATCCATTCCAGCTGGGATGCCACTCAATCCTTGTCTTCTATGACAATATATGTTATATATATAAAGCTCCATAGAGAGCTTTGAGAAAAATAGTTTTCACAAAAAGGTCAAGGTCATGTCATCATGAAAAAAAAGTGAATGCCAAGATGCTTTTTCCATTAAATACTGTTTTATCTTGGTAGAGTAATATATGTATTGCTCTACTGTCCCCTATTGTATTATTAATATGTAGCCTTAGAATACCTAATCTCACAGACTTACCACTGTATATAACTTATCCCCACCTTCCCTTCTATATCTATAACCTCAGGCAATTAGATGTAGTAAAAAGACAAGCAGGAGTTAAGTTACACATAAAATAATGTATTACTGATAATATTCATAAATAATAACAAAATGCAAAGTACATTTGAATATTGGCAACCATACAACCTGATAAAATGGTGATGTGTAATTCAGGTGGCACACAGACTTGCAGTTACTTAAAATGTCTCTAGTTAAGGCATCGTTGGTGCTCAGCTTTCAGCCACATGTCTGTTCAATATGGCTGCTGAGCTGTGCTCTTCATTGTGTTGTCTTCATCATCACAGGTTAGCAAGAGAGATGCTTCTTCATATGTGGGTCAGTCAGAGAGAGAGAATGTGGTTGAGCAAGTACATTTATAGATGTTCTCTCAATTCCTAGAACCAATAGGACATCATGGTACTTGAAGGCC
>NC_053171.1:1175460-1197681 GCF_016835505.1 Polypterus senegalus
AGCTGAAATGGCAAATCTTAACTTAGCCAAAAAATAATAAAATCAAAATTGTGTACACTGGTTTATTGCAGTTATTCAGCTAATGAGTCTTGAAACAAACTCACTGTACCAATAGATATGTTAGGAATGAAAACTTGAAAGTAGGGCTTTACTTTTAAAGAGAAGCTGACGTCATGTACCAGAACTGGAGCAGCCTGTGTGATTGACTTCGGTACAACATTTATTTATTTATTTATATAGCACATTTTCATACAAACAGTAGTTCAAAGTGCTTTACATAATAAAGAATAGAAAAATAAAAGACACAATAAGAAAACAAAATAAATCAACATTAATTAACATCGAATAAGAGTAAGGTTCAATGGCCAGGGGGGACAGAAAAAAAAAAACTCCAGACGGCTGGAGAAAAAATAAAATCTGTAGGGATTCCAGACCATGAGACCGCCCAGTCCCCTCTGGGCATTCTACCTAAAATAAAGGAAACAGTCCTCTTTGGATTTAGGGTTCTCACGGAAGGGCTTGATGAAGATGGTCACGTAGAGTTCTGCCTTTTAATCCATCCATCATTGTTGGAGTATCATGAAGCTTTGAGTAGGTGGAGGTGGCGCAGGCCACCACCACAAAGAAACCAGAAAAAGAAACAGAAAAGAAAGTAGTGGTCAGTACGGATTTTAGAGCCACCATGAATAGTTATTTTGAGGAAATTGAACATATAGAGTATCAGGATTAAGTTAAATTGAAGTTATAGAAAGGCCATGTTAAAGTAATGTGTTTTCAGCAGTGTTTTAAAGTGCTCTACTGTATCAGCCTGGCGAATTCCTGTTGGCAGGCTATTCCAGATTTTAGGTGCATAGCAGCAGAAGGCCGCCTCACCACTTCTTTTAAGTTTTGTTCTTGGAAATCTAAGGAGACACTCATTTGAAGATCTGAGGTTACGATTTGGAATATAAGGTGTCAGACATTCCGATATATACGATGGGGCGAGATTATTTAAGGCTTCATAAACCATAAGCAGAATTTTAAAGTCAATTCTGAATGACACAGGTAACCAGTGTAGTGACGCTAAGACTGGAGAAATGTGTTCGGATTTTCTTTTCCTAGTTAGGATTCTAGCAGCTGCATTCTGCACTCGTTGCAAACGATTTATGTCTTTTTTGGGTAGTCCTGAGAGGAGTGCGTTACAGAAATCTAGTCGACTGAAAACAAACGCGTGAATTAATTTCTCAGCATCTTTCAGTGATATAAGAGGTCTAACTTTACTTATATTTCTTAAGTGAAAAAATGCTGTCCTAATGATCTGATTAATATGTGATTTAAAATTCAGATTACAGTCCACAATCACCCCTAAGCTTTTTACCTCCGTCTTGACTTTTAATCCTAATGTATCCAGTTTATATCTAATAGCCTCATTGTATCCATTATTGCTGATCATTAAGATTTCAGTTTTCTCTTTATTTAACTTGAGAAAATTACTATTCATCCATTCTGAGATACAAGTCAGACATTCTGTTAGTGAATCAATAGAATCGGGGTCATCAGGAGCTATTGATAAGTACAGCTGTGTGTCATCAGCATAGCTGTGGTAGCTCACGCAGCCCTGAGATAATCTGACCTAACGGAAGCATGTAGATTGAGAATAACAGCGGACCCAGGATAGAGCCTTGTGGACCACCATATCGGATATCATGTGTCTTCGAGTTGTAATTCCCACAACTAACAAAAAATTTTCTCCCTGTCAGGTAGGATTCAAACCAATTTAAGACACTGCCAGAGAGGCCCACCCATTGACTAAGGCGATTTCTAAGAATATTATGATCAATGGTGTCAAATGCGGCACTCAGATCTAAGAGGATGAGAACAGATAAATGGCCTCTGTCTGCATTTACCCGCAAGTCATTTACTACTTTAACGAGTGCAGTTTCTGTGCTGTGATTTGTTCTAAAACCCGACTGAAATTTATCAAGAATAGCAGGATTATTGAGGTGGTCATTTAACTGCATAATGGCTGCCTTCTCCAGAACTTTACTTAAGAAAGGCAGGTTAGAGATGGGTCTAAAATTTTCAAGAGCCGAGGGGTCAAGATTATGTTTCTTAAGTAGGGGTTTAACTACAGCAGTCTTAAGACAGTCTGGGAAGACCCCCGTATCTAGTGACGAATTTACTTTGTCCAGAACATTATCAATTAGCACGCCTGATACTTCTTTGAAAAACCTTGTTGGTATCGGGTCAATGACGCAGGTGGAGGGTTTTAATTGAGAGATTATTTTCTTTAAATCAGGTAAATCTATCCTAGTGAAAGAGTTTAATTTGTTTATAACAGGATGCTGGGGTTTAGGAGGATCCTTAGTGTTGGAGGGATATACTATGTTATTTAGTGATACTATGTATCACTGATTAACAAAAAAAAAAGAACAGAAGAAAGCAGGCTGGTGGAACAACAAACCGTACAATTCATCATTCCTGTGGTGTGTTTCTAATATATACTGCAATTGCTTTTCTACAAACCTTACACTTTACATTGGCTTGATGTATGTTGGATTTCTCAAATCTGAATCAAATCTGGATGATTGCTGTCACATTGCGATCATTCAAACAAGTTTGTCTTAGTAATGACACATATCTCCAAATTGGGTAGAGTTCTTGTTGTCTCGATTCCTTGTAGATACTTGATCAGTTTGTCGGTGTTTAAATAGCTCATTGGCATTTTGTTTTTTGGTATTACTGTTTCTCTCCCATTGTTTGCTTGACCGAGATATAACATTTGGTAAAATTTTAATGAAGAACCGTAAATCATCAATGTGTTATTTTTGAAGTCTTTTTTTTAAATTGTGTCATATATTAATTTTCCACACTAAACTGCATTCTAAAATGAAGGATTTTTTAAATACATTTTAGAAAATACCTAACCTGTGCTTCTGTTCTGAAATGGAGCCCAAGGGGCAAGAAACCAAACATGAAAGCAAAAGTCTTAAAACTTACCAGATTTGTGCACTTTAAACTGACAAAGGTTTTGACTTAAGAAATGTACCTTCCATATTTCTGAGGCATGCTTGTGACAGGAAAAGTAATAAATGTAGGTAATAAATGTCATTACAGACTCTTGTGTGATGTTCTTCAGTTAAGGATGCATTTCCTGCTGATTGTTTGCTCATTGCAGCCCTTGTGGGCAGAGTTTTACATTTTCTACAGTCCCCAGTGTCTGTAGTCTCACAATAGCTTTAGGCCGCATGTGTTCCTACTTTTGCGTCTCCAATTCCATTTATCAGCAGTTATGTTCTGCCATGCCTTGTAATACATGATGCTCTGCACTAAGTTTGCCGAGTGTCTGATTGAGAGATGTGGAGATGTCTGTCTCCTATAAAATCATCTGATTTGAGTATGAGTGCGCATCTGCCATCAAACCACTGTGACTGTACACAATTTAAAATGTGAACCAGCACTGGTGGCACTTATATGCTCAAATCATACCCTTTTGTATTATGCAGTGCTGGTGCACATGCAGACACAGTGATTTAACAGTACATGAACACGCAAATCAATTGATTGGTTTTTTCCTAAATGGTACCTCACATACAATCAAAGTTGTATATCACATTGGTCCTCTGGCTGCAACCTAAGTGCAAAGAAAAGCAATTATTATTAAGAAAACAGTGGGGTAGCAATGTTCTAGAAATTGCCAAAACCTTTCATTATTATTATTAATTATTATTATTATAATGATTTCAAAGGGCACTGTATCTGTTTTCGACTCTTGGAGGGCCTTTACGATTTGTGTAGAATGGCGCTGCACCATGTGGCTAATTCTTATGAATTCAGCCCACTCTGCATTACTTACACCAGTGTTTTTCAACCTTAATGGTTCTGCAACCCAGTTTTGCCTTTTTAAATTTATTGATGACCCATCGTACACTGTTGCAGATCGATTAGATGACTAAATGTAATCCACTTGTGAACCAATGATCGCAACCCATGACCCACTGGTGGCAATGCGGGTTGTGAACTTGTGCTTGAGAAACACTGGTTTAGGTGACCTTCCTCAACCCACTCACTAATCAGTGACGACAATTTGTGATCTAGTGGCTGAGAAACACTGCTGTCCATGGACCCAGAGTGTGGACACCAAGACTTGAAGATCAGTTTGTGCTGCTGTACCAACAGTTAGAATCTCTGTAACAGGAACCAACCCTAGACCCACAGAACCTCAACTGCAATGACTTGTACATTTTCTCACCGACGTACAGCCATACAGGTCACTGGAAAGGGGTGAGTGGTGCTCCCGATATCTATGCAAAAGGATGAAGGTCCAAGTCTTTAGAGTTGTGGTGCTACCTGTCTGGTTGCGAGACATGGACTCTATCCAGTGACCTGAGATGAAGACTGGACTCCATTAGTACTGTGTCTCTCCGGAAAATCCTTGGGTTAGGGTTGGTTTGACTTTTGTCGAATGAGCGGTTGCCCATGGAGCCCCGAATGAGGCACATGACCTGCATTGTTAGGGAGCATCAGTTACGGCACTATGGACATGTGGCGTGTTTCCCCGAGGGTGATCCAGCTCGTAAGATCCTCATTGTTGGGGACCAGAGTGGCTGGACCAGGCCAATGGGTCGCCCACGTAACACCTGGCTGCGGCACATAGAGGGTCATTTCCAGAGGGTGGGATTAGACCGCATGTCTGCCTGGGGGGTTGCCAACCAGGATCCCAAGTTGTTTCGTCGTGTAGTGGGTGTAGCAACACACTGTACCAGTGCATGCTCCCCAACTTGACTTGACTTGATACAGCCAATTTCACGTATGTCCAAATGGCTTGGACCCAAATAGAGCCTTAAGTCAGAGCACCACTGTAGATACAAAATATCTCAGAACACTCTCAACTAAGAATCTGGAAAAACAATAAAATGTAGCTACAGTGATCAACTTCATAATTAAATATAACAAATCAAGATGAATTAAGGTAGCTTTAATATGTTCAATAATAAAAGTTTCTGGACACACACAGCTTTGGTCACATCCCTCTGTCTTTCTTAAACTATAATCAAATTCTCTCCACTAATTGTATTATTTCATTCAACCAAACAACAGATAGTTGTTTCTGGACATTTGACTGGATGACTCATTCATGCCCAGATGACCAATAATGATACAGTGGCCATGTAAGCAGACAATAAATGAAACCCCACTGCCACTATGGCAGCTTTAGCCAAACTTTAGAATCCCTTTCAAGTTTAGAGGTGGTCCTGCTTTATATTAACCATTTGAACTCTGCCCTCCCCTTGCATTTTGGCACTTATAACCCCAGCATCCACAGCAATATTTAACAATTTCAAAAATCCCAAATTTTTAGTGTCAGAAGCAAAGAACAAAAACACTTCACATGATTTTCTATCGTCTGATCAATCGCTCTGCATCAACCTTTCCCTGCAGGACTTTGCTTCAGCTGTCGAGTGTCTAAACTCCCTCCCCTGATGCACCATAACACAGATGTCATCAGGTGAACTCGGACAGGAAAGAACCCCTGCAGAGCAGAAGGGCAGAAGCTCTCTTTGCCTGTTTGTACTTCTCTGCGCACACTAAGAATCTCTTCTTTTGAGCTGCTCCCATGTTAAAGTACAACTGAAATCTGTTACATTCTTTACTGAAAAGATAAAAAGAAAAATAAAAGAGCAGCATGACTTGTGTAAGTAGTGTAACAGCATAACTAGTTAACTACAGTAGGTATATTATGTGCATAGTCCAATATAGCAGAGGCCGGTACGCTAGCCGTCTGAGTTATGATGGCAGAAAGGTGTAGCGGCCTTTAGAGACTGTGCCTCCACAGCAGTGAACTGCAACATTTATAGAGCAGAGTGGCATTACAGAAATATGTAGGCCGTTATTCAGGGTTATGACGATACTGTAGACATGCAAGGCGTTATACTGGTATTTCAGGTATATTCCGCTATGCGGCTGGTCCAAAAACCTGACTACTGGATTCAAAGGGTTAAGAGTCACCATGCTAATCGCCCCCTAGTGGCTCCTGATCTCCCTGATTATTCGGTAACCTTTAAATGGCCAGGTCTCACAGACACTCTCAATGCCACCCATTGTTTTAAATGAATGAATTTTTTCTTGGTCAATAAGCTTTTGAAAAAGCTGTCATTCGCTGTCATGATTATTTACTAAAGCTGACATATTACTTTCTACTGGAAATGACCCAACATGGGCAGAAAATCGCTTAAACGATGCAGCACAACACAGATGCCACTTCTCAACAATATGGTACTTCAGGACAAGGACAATCTCAACAATCCAGAGTTAGGTCAAGCAATGATAACGCCTAACAACTCTGGAAAACATAACATTGATTATTACCTGATAATCGTTTACAAAACCAACGGTAAAAAGCCATCCAGAAAAAGCCTGGGGTGCTGTTGGAAGAGGTGCTGGCAAGGGTTAGGGTTGAATGTGGATACCAATGCCCCAGTGCAGTGCCAAGGGACATTGTGTTGTGAAAAAAGCACCGTCCTTCGGATGAGACGTAACACCGAGAACCTGATTCCCTGTGGTCATGAAATATCTCTGGGTGTCCTTTGAAAAGAATAGGGGGTATCCCGATGTGCTGGCTAAATTGCCCACCACAGCCTAGTTATTTTGGTCCCCTAGTCATCCCCTGTCTCTAACTGGTTAACCACCTAACAGCTCATGTGTGGTGAACGTACTGGAACAAAAATGGCTGCCATTGCATCTTCCATGTGGATGCTATAAATTGGTTGAGGGTGAATTGGCTCCTCACTAACTATTTAAAGTGCTTTGAGTAGAAAGAAAAGAATTATATAAATGTAAAGAATTATTATTATTAAGGAAATAGAAACGCATTACATGCAATCAACAACTAACCAAAAGACCGCCAGTTACTTTTGGTGGCGGATTTCTGTATGGTCTCTGCCTAGATTCTGTCCTATTGTCATTAGACCATTGTAATAATTTAGTAGCATACCCAACAATGGCATAAGTATGTTTTCCTGATTAAAAAAAAAACAATGAAAAGTACACTTATGCCAAAATATAAATGAAAAAAAAAACAAAGTTTAGGTGAAGTGTGTAATTGAATTGGAAGGTTTGATTATGACCATCTCTCCTGATTTTGACAATGAAAACACAGAAACTCTTCTCCGTTTTCTTTTAGTGGGGTATTCAACAGAAAATGCAATTCGAATCGGATTATCATTTCTGGTGCTAATTGTGCTGCTGGTCCTCACGAGTGACTGCTTCTGGGTCAGAGTGCTCTCCGCCTGCAGATCTGGAGGGGACAAAGTGATCTGAGCCTTTGAACGAGACGGGTGGTCCCAGAGATGACATATCTGGGTGAGTGTCTTGCATAAAATAATAGGACTTTAATCTGGTAACATCTGTTGTGGTTTAACTTTTGTTGTTTTTTTAAATATATTATCAGGTTGCAAGCTAATAAGTTAAAGAGAAAATCATGAAGATAGTTTAAAGTTTGTTTACAATCAGATTGATGAACAAAAAAGAAATCTAAACAATAACAGATTTCTTTTAATCATCCATGTGTAAAGAAAGCAAAAAACAATGATAATGGTTTGGGGGGATTCACCCCGTATATTGTAGGGTCGTTGCAAGAGAAAAGATGTGTAATACTCTGCTGAGTATTCATAAAAGACCGAGTCACAAAACAGGACTGAATTGCACAGCAGAGCTGATGGGTTGTATAGCTGAGGGGAGGAAGAGGCGGGTCATCTGGAGGGAAAAGGCAGAAGTGAGGTCATTGGAGGGTGTGGTCTGGAGCCAGAAGAGGAAGTGGACTAGGTCTTACTTGTTCCTGTAAGGATGGAGAAGAGGCATTAGTGCCACACACCAGAGTTTCAACATTAACTACACCCCCCTGCTGCTTTCCATGCGCAGGTGGGTAACACGTTATATGTGAATGACAGAGGTCAATAACCTTAATGAAAAACTGGTGGCAGCACAGATGCAAAGCTGATCAGACCAGAATAAGTAAGTCAGACCATCTGGCACATTACAAAGTAAATAAATGAGTACAAAATGTGCCAATGAGTTACCAAGTTGTTGTCTGTTTTTCAGGGGTCAAAATGCTGTAAATAAAATGTGGCATAAATTGACCTATTTACTAGATCTGTAAAAGCTAGTAAAATGGAGGAATTCTAAATGGATGACAAAGTCTTTCCAGATGTTCCCAATGCAGTCCATGTGAGTGCCTGCCTTCTTTAACTAGCTCATAAATGAACATTAAATTGAAAACAGTAAAACTAGAACACCTTTAAACAAACAAAGCCAACAGAATATTTTCATAATAATATTGTTAATAAAGCATGTGCACAAATGGAGAAAATGCTTCAAAAGTTGTAAGTCAAGTTTAGCAAATATAAACAAAAGATGAGAAGTGATAGATAGATAGATAGATAGATAGATAGATAGATAGATAGATAGATAGATAGATAGATAGATAGATAGATATGTGAAAGGCACTATATGATAGATAGATTAAACTTTATTTGTCCCGCGGGGGAAATCTGGCTTTTTACAGAACCTCTGTAAATAAATAAATACATAAAGAGGTAGATAAGTAAGTAAGCAAATAAATAAATATACACACACATGTTGGTCTAAACACACACCAAAATTATTATAAAGGAAGAAAATAAATGAGCCTTTGAACGAGACGGGTGGTCCCAGAGATGACCACCAGTAACACAGTAATACAATGCAATATCCTGAAAGAAACAAAGCCAATGGAATTTTCTCAGAAAGATTTCGCTAAAAAAAGCATTTGCACAAATGGAGACAATTCTTCAAAAGTTGAAGGCCAAGTCTAATAATTATAAACTAAAGATTAAGAAGTGACAATAAGACCAACATTGCAGGTTGGACTATACTGTTAGTAAATGGCAACCAAGACCAGAGTGGTGCGACACATCCATTAAGTGACGAAGCTCACAGGATAAGCTGTCACTTTCAGGTCAAAGTTGGTAAACTGAAAATAAGGAAAACACAACACACAAGATGAAACCTGGGCCTGCTCAACATGGCTGAACCACACAAACTGTGTCAAAGAAGATAGAAGGGTGTCACTTAAGTAGACATAAGGCCTTCAGGCCACAACATCTGCTCAGCCATCATGAACATCATAACTGTCACATAGCACCATCTGCTGGGTAAGAACAGTCATGTCATATCAGCAGCAGCAGAAGTAAACTTACGCTGTCTTTCTGCAGCCCCCTTGTTAATCCAGGGTTCCAATTCCTGTGCTAAAAAAATTTAACTAAAATGTTTATAGCAAAATATTCTAAAAGATTGTTAAAATTTAAAATCTTTATGTCAAGTTTAAAGTCTAAAATCCTAAACACTTTTTTATCTAGTCTACTTTGACTAATAAGGGTTATATTGCATGGTAAGAAAATCAAAAATAAACTCTATTCCTATATTGTATTATACTTAACTAACTGTGACCTTTTATTTTCTGTAGACCTAAATGACGATGGCTTCAATTCCTGTTAACAGTGAAAGAACAGAAGTGAACTCGAGGACAACGATCTGCAGGCTTCATGTCCACACTCTTTGCATTATCATTTACATTTATTTGCTCAGCAAACTCTTTTATCCAAAGGGACTTCCAAAAAAGGTCAACATAATCAAGTAAATATGTAGGACTGTTTGGGAACGAGTGACAAAACAAGGCTACAAAATTAATCAAACTGGACAGCTTACATCATTGGCTTTTCAGATGTTTCAAAACTGTTAGACTTTATTTTTGTAATTTTTTTAAATATACATTTTTTAATTATTTTTCTCTGTTGCATCTCTCACCACACACTTTACCTATTTATAAAATAAAAAGAAATAGCTTGCAATCCTGCCTTGGTTCTTGGTCAGTTTACATAGTTCCTCCAAAACTACCACGGTGACCAAATGACTATCGCCCAGTGACATCACCTGTCCACCCTGCACATCATTCCAATTTTGCCTTTTATGTGTCTTCGAGATACAGAATCGCCAGCAATCGTCTCTGCCAGACGTGAGTTGTAGCGGAGTAATGGCACTTGATTAGGCTTACTGCAGAGACACATCTCAAGACACTTTACAAACCTTTTGTGACCCTGTACCATTGACTACAGTTGTGATTCAAGACTCTGCATGACCCAAATTCAGAAAACACATAAGAGTTTCAGAACTTGTGCTCGAGAGCTTATCAGTATCACATTTCTGACACTTTGCCCTCTCTGACTTTGCTGTTCTTTACTGTGAGCACTGACATCTTGTGGCTGCAGAGGCAGTGTGTCGTGTGTCAGCCTGAGAGCCAGAGACTCCACTATAAACAAAGGCACTGCACTTTCTACTCTGCCTGTCTCCTTATTTAATTGATCATTTCTGAAATTACACTTTGGCCCAATAATTTCTTACACATTCAGTATGTGAAGTAGGGTATAAAAAAAGCTGGTTTAATGTTCTTCCTGGCATCTCCATACTCGTAATTTTTAATTGTCTAGATCCGTGTATAATTGGAGGTAACCCATTGCCCCCATAGACTTAATCAAACTATACTCCCCCATATTATAAAACCAGTTATCAGCCCTATATGCACTGTGGTTGCTAGAGGCGCTGTTGCCCTGCTAAACCCATCAGACAGACGTCCAAGACACACTTGTAAAAAGCACCAAGAAGAGTCTTTAATATTTTCTTCAATAACAGTGCACAAGGCAGCACACACTCCACAATTCTCCAATAATCTATCCTCTTTAATAAATGCCTTGTGTGCGTCCAGGTGTCCATGTGTTGTGTCTTCTGCTGAAGTGCGCATGTGCGGGGCCGCAACGCATATCGCACCGTTCTCCATGCACAGCATCTTGGTCGCACACACACTCGAAGCTGGGCACACAGTGAATGGCCTTGCCGCGGCAGCGCATGATATGCAAATAAAAGACATCATTGCTGGGGAGATGCCACACGTACAATAATCAGCTCGATTAAAATACTTGCTGGGGAGACGACACAGTCACGATTATCAACTGCACGCCACACATTACATCAGTTGCTGGGGACACCCTACTGATTGACCACTGTTGTGATAGAAAATTAAAGTCATATTACGGACATCAAAGCCAGTATTACTGTCAGAGAAAATTACAGGCATTTTACGGAAATACAAACCAGTATTACTGCGAGAGACATTTAAAGGCACACAATACACTGGCGCATATTACAGCCACATACAAGCCAGTATTACTGTAAGAGAAAATAATACGGACATATCTACTAACAACATTGCCACCCAAAAAAAAAGGACATGTCAAGTAGGACAAAAGACACAGACAATCAAATCCTATATAAGCAACATCTCCTGGAAGAACAGTCAGCTGAACAAGTAAACATCAACAAAAGAAAGGCTGAAAGACAAAGAAAAAATACGAACAAATAGATCGATTGAAGAAAAAGAAAGCGCGTCAGAAAAACGCTAAAAGAGAAAGACTCAGAAGAACAAACCTTACAAAAAGTTGGCATTTACTTGCCAGAGCCAGTATTCAGCCATGATCAGTTATATGTTGCATTATCAAGAGTGAGAAGTTATCCAGATGTTGTTGTCAAGGTTGTATTTGGTCCTGATCAAGGCAAACTCTTGCCAAACTCATCCATCCACCCATTGTCTAACCCGCTGAATCCAAATACAGGGTCACGGGGGTCCGCTGGAGCCAATCCCAGCCAACACAGGGCACAAGGCAGGAACCAATCCTGGGCAAGGCGCCAACCCACCGCAGGACACCTTGCCAAACTCAGACAGAATATTTACAAGAAATGTTGTCTATAATGAAATTTTATAGAAAAATTTGCATGAGGTAAAAAAATAGAACATTTTTCCTAAATATCTTCTTCAGATATTGTGTATTACAGATTGTTACAAAGGTTTACACTAAGGCAATATTAATTATACTTACTGTATTGTCATACGTTTCTATTTTATTTTTATTATTATTTTTCTTTAGGCTTCTTGCAAAAATATTTTTTGACAAAAAAAAAAAATTAAGACAAGAAACAAAATGAGGTCAGGGTCCCTTGCCATTTAATCTAGACTGTTCCTGCTAATGTTTATGCACTACTGTTCTAGCGTCCGTTATTGTAACGGGCTTAATGTCTAGTTAATAATAATCACAATAATAATCAGTCCTTCACTCCCAGTAGCTTAGTCACCCAACCTCCCAACTCTGGCTCTTCTTGCTGGGTTCTGACCAGTCCTTTAAATAGCCCATGACCCGGAAGTATTCCTTCTCCAGGTCATCCTTCAAGTAACCCGGAAGTACTGCAGGCGTCCATCCTCGTGACTCCAAAGTACTTCCAGGTTGTCGTAATAGTAGGAGTCCCCCGATTCTTTGTGAGCTCCGCCTGACGGCACCCAACAGGGCTGAGGAAATGGACTCCATGTCCCAGGATATTTTGAGGGAATCCGGGGAACCGTTGCCGTCTAGGGGAGCTGCCACCTAACGTCCTGTTCTTCCTCCTTTTTTCTGTTTAGGGACGTCCCGGCCAGACTGAAACGCCGGCTGTAAATCACAGTACTTTTGCGAGATACCTCACTTTGCATTCTGGATCTACTTGACTACGTGATCTATCCACAACCACCAGTCTCCAATGGTCCATTATTTCTAAAAACATTGTTATCTCCACTAGAAGCTCTATCTTGTAAAGTATTTCATTTCATGTTGCATGCAGATTATACTCCACTCCACATAAATGATTTATTACGGGCAACAAATAACACGTTTTCAGAAAACTGGGTAAAGACAACAAGATTTATGATAGAGTTTTGCTCGCCTAAAAAGCAAACAGAAACCACCAGAACTACAGGTGTCTTGCAAACCATTTTGCATCAACAGCACAGCCGCTTCCAGCATGAGAAAGCGAGAGCAAGCGCTAGGCTTCTTAACAGGCAATATTTAGAAAACCAATCTCACAATGCATGAACATTAAATTCACCAGCTACCCACACAACACAAGTAGAGAACAAAGAAGACGCAAGGTGATCAATACTCAAACCCCGAGTGCTGGAGAGAAACTGAGGATCTATGAAATGCCAGGGGTGTGCCTGTCACTTCATTTGTGTGGATTCAGCGTAGTGCTCTGTGTGCGGTAAATTCAAGTTTTACTTTAAAAGATTTCTGCATTTGTTTTTTTTTATATTTTCAATCTGCAGTTGATTGAATCCTGGATACAGAGGGCTAACTGTATAGGATTCTTTTAATAGATGTGGATTAAAAGTATTCATCTTTAAATTTTATAAAGTAACTGAATTCTTGATTACATCTTTAGAAACAAACCCAAACTTAATCTTGAGAAATGTACTTTTATATTCTGAATACATGACACCGGTACTTGTATTCCAGTACAATCGGTACAGCTGATATGGGGAGTTCGTCATCATGGGAGGTGCATACTATTATTATATTATTTATTTGAGTACAATGTTTGTCTGAATTTGGTTATGTTACCATTTTAATAAACAATTGATAAAAAAAATTAAGTTCTTTTAGTGTGGATTTTTTTTGTATTATTGTATTCTTATTTAGATATTAGGCTTAATTCTGAGATATTTATTATGCAAAAAGTTATTAGGTCAATTCTATCAACAGCTACTATATCAAAAAGGGATATTTCCGCTTGTTTTAAAAACTAACCTCATCTAACATTGACTTATTTTGAGAAATTGCAGACAGGATATCAAAGTTAACTGCCTCAGTTATATAATAACATATCATTGCCATAAAATATAATATGTTGATGTATTCTACGCACAGGCTGAAAAGGGTGGAGTGCTCTCTCCTGGTTGAGGATGGCCTGAGGACTGCCTGAAGTGGAGCAGTTGAAATATCTCTGGATCTTGTTCATGAAGGAAAATAATCATGGCCAGAACATACGATGAAGCTCCCCCATGCATGGCATATTCCTCTTCAAGAAACGGCACTGCTAACAACCCTGGTATCCAACATCATCTGTGTCTCCTCAGTCAGCTAGTCTCTCCTCTATACTGTTAACACTCTGAATTAGTAATGGATCATTAGCTACTTGGTAGTGTCCCTGGTTCTCTGTGAAAAGAAAAACTTCCTAATGTTTGTGTGAAACTTACCCTTAACAAGTTTCTAACTGTGTCTCGGTGTTCTTGATGAACTCATTTTAAAATAAGAGTCTCGTTCCACTGTACTAATTTCCTTCAAAGTTTTAAACACTTCAGTCAGGTCACCTCTTAATCTTGTTTTGTTTAAACTGTAAAGACTCTTTCCTCTTTTAATCTTTCCTCATAACTCACCCCCTGTAGCCCTGAATCAGCTGAGTCGCTCTTCTCTGGACCTTCTCTAGTGCTGTTATGTCCTTATTGTAGCCTGGAGACTCAAACTGCACACAGAACTCCAGATGAAGCCTCACCAGTGTGTTATAAAGCTTCATTATGACCTCTTTGGACTTGTACTCCACACATCAAGTACTCCACACATATAACCTAACATTCTGTTTGCCTTCTTAATGGCTTCTGAACGCTGACAGGAATTTGATAACTTAGTGTCCATCACAACTCCTAAATCATAAGGTGTACTCTTGATTTTCAGACATCCCATTGTGTATTCAAAACTAGCATTTTTATTTCCTATGTATAATTCTTCACATTTACTGAAATTAAATTTCATCTTCCACAAATCTGCCAAAAGATGTATGCTGTCCAAGTCCTTCTGTAATGATTTAACGGGTTCCATATTATTCACCAATCCACCTATCTTGGTATAATCTGAAAACTTAACCAGCTTGTTATTTGTTTGGCCATCTAAATCATTTATAAATATTAAAAATAGCAGCAGCTCTACCATTGAGCCCTGTGGAGCACCACTCTTAACATCAGACAATACTGAAGAGGTTCCTCGCACCATAACCCTCTGCTTCTGTGTCTGAGCCATTTCTGCACCCATCTAAAAACATCACCCTGAACTCCCAATTCGTTTAGTTTGATTGTCATCCTCTCATGTGGCACCGCGTCAAATGCTTTCTGAAAGTCAAGTCAAATAATATCATATGCCCCACTTTGTTTATATCCATTTGTTGCTTCCTCAAAGAATTCCATCATGTTAAAAAAACACAACTTCCCTCTTCTGAACCCATGCTGTCTGTTCAGAATAACTCCTGTCCTTGCCATGAGTTGCTCACTCTTTTTTTAATAATTCCTTCCATTAATTTTCTTGTCATGCATGTTAAGCTTACTGGCCTACAGTTGCTTGGGTCTGCCCTGTCACGCTTTTTATATAATGTGAAAATCTTTGGCATGTGTACTGAAGTGAGTTTAGCTGCAGGTGGAAGCTCCTGTTGTTACGGTTCTGCCTTTGTCCAGAAATGTCTCCATAAGCTTTATGACCTCGGAAAGTCTTTCTCCTGTGGGATGACTGTGATCTTTTCTTGAATAAGGAGTGACACTGCACATGTATTTTGTCAGCATGCCCAAGTCGATCAAACACAGGAACCTCTGCCGTCTACTTGTGACTTTATGCTGTAGGAAGATAAGTAAATAAATCAAAGTAAACAGATAAACAACATTTAATGTGGCTTTTATATAAGTAGCATATAAATGTTTTTATATAAAGATCATCACAAAATATAATCGCACATTGGACTTTGCATGACACTGTTGAGAGCTATGTAAGCCCTGCTGCTTTGTTGAAGGACATGCATATGGCCGATTCACTGGATGGATGATGCCCAACCTCTGGCTGCATCCAAAAGGTGCCATCTTTCACATTTACAGCTGGTGCAGCTGCATTGTTCTTATGTGTGAGTTGACGTCTCTCGCAGGGAGGGCTTCTGTTTTCCTTGTCTGATGTGGAATCGTCATCCTCATCTAAGTTCACCTCTGTTATAGCACATCTTTATTTGAAAACTAACAGTGCCAGATCTGGGGGGACCGTGAATGTGACTGAGAGAATAAAAGTGAGAAACAAACGCTAACTTTTACAAGTAGCATAAATTTACACCAGCTGTTAACGACTCAAATAAATCAAATGCTTTTAACATGTAATAGCAATAATTATAATAATAGCCGTTCACTACTCAAAACCTGTGGTGGGCTGGCGCCCTGCCCGGGGTTTGTTCCTGCCTTGCGTCTTGTGCTGGCTGAGATTGGCTCCAGCAGACCCCAGTTACCCTGTGTTAGGATATAACAGGTTGGAAAATGACTGACTGACTGACATTGTGGCATTGTCTATTTGTCTATTTATTGTACTGCACTGTCACATCTTGCACTTTATTGTATGTTGCTATATGTTACACTGTGGCTCATGTCAGTATGTACGTATACGCAGTTGCTGAGGAGAGTAAAGTAATCTTGACTTTGACATTGTTATCTGTTTCTGTTTCCTGCGTTTTCATGATGTTGCAGATTCCAGTTTCCTGACATGCTGTGGTGAGCTAAACAGATTCTGTATGCAGATGGAAGGCTTGTAAAATGCTGATGTGGATTATTTTTTGTAGATCTTATAGCTTTTTTTTTTTTTTTTTTTTCAATTTCAAGATCTGGCACGCAACATTGCAATGCTTTAGTTTTTTATAAATACAGTGAATTCCGTTAGAATTCAGACCCCTTCCACTTTCTACAAACTTTACTGTGCTGTAGATGTAACTTTAAACAGATGCATTTGCCATTTTTGCCCACCAATCTGCACTCAATAGCCCAGAATGACAAAGTGAAGCCGTGCTTTCAGAAATGTTGACAAGTTCATTAAAAATCACAAACTGAAATGTCTCCTTCATATCAATATTCAGATCCTTTGCTGTTTCTCTCCAAGTTGTGCTCAGGTGCCTCCTGTTTGCTTTAATCCTCCTTGAGATGCGTCCAGAACTTGACTGGAGTCCACCTGGGACAAACTCAGCTGATTGGACCTCCTTTACAAAGGCTCATATGTCTCTGTGTATAGAAGGTCCCACAATTAACCCTGCATCTCAGGACAGAAACCAATCCATGAAGTTCATTATAATTTCTGTAGTCAAAGTGTGGTGAGGCACAGATCAGGATCAGCAAAGGGGATTCAAACTGTTTCTAAAGCTTTGAGTGTCCCCAGGAGCACAGTGACCTCCAGAATTGTGACATGGAAGAAGTTTGGACCAGCAGGACACTTCATTGAGTTGGCTGTCAACTATTTAAGTACTCTGCTTCTCTTAATTAGATATCCTTCTTATGTAAATGTGCATTATTAATTAATCTTTTGTATACTATTCATTCATTATTATTCTTAATCTAAATTTAATTTGTTTTTCTTTGCATGTAGCTATTTCTTTGACACGTTGTAAAGTACTCTGAGCACATCCTTTGTAAGAAAATGAGCAGTAGAAATAAATGGTGGTGGTGGTGGTGGTGGTGGTGGTGGTGGGCTGGTTTTTATCTCATATTACCCTTTAACTTTTTAGGAACAAACTAATTGGGTGATGAGACGTATCATTATTATTAGCCATTCTTTCTGGTTTAATCTCTAATCTTTGGAATTCCTCAATAATATTTGTTGTGGTAATTCAATTATTCTGCATTGCTTTCTATATTGTTGTCTTATTCATTTAGAAAACTGTAATATTAAATATTTTGCTATATTATATTTTACAAATATGTCAGTATCAATTGTTCTTTGAGTGTAAATGGCTTGTTTTACTTTCTGGTGTTGGTAAAGCTAACGCCTCACTTCCCTTTGTTGGAAGGTCCAGCACTCTTTTTAAATCTAAGGGATGTGGCAGATATTGATTAATTAATATTGGAGGTTTACGCTATGAAAAAACAGAATACTTTTGTAAAAGTTCATTAGAGTAGTACATGTAACCCCAAACACAACCACAGCTACACAGATCCCGGGTACAAATAAGTGATTTATTGTGCACAAATACTTCTCACAGGCTTCTTCAAAGGTTGCACAAGCGCAATTATTAGCAAAAGTCTTCTTCTCTGTCTCTTCCCTCTCTTCCACTCCTTCTCAGTGAGCTTCATCCTCATCCACCCGACTCTGACTCACTGAATGGAGTAAGGAGGAGTGCTTTCCTTTATATCACACCTGGGAGTACTTCCGGTACCACCACATTGCATCTAGGAAACAACTGGTGGGACCTTCATAAAAGGAGGAGACCTCCTCCCTACAGCTCCCTCTGGCAGCTCCTACAAGACCCAGCTGGGCTGCCCATTGGAACTCCAATTCCTATGAAACCCTGTATATGAGAGTCTCACCAGAGAGCTGTTGCACCAAAAATCTGGAATAGCCTGCCAATAAGAATTCACCAGGCTAATACAGTGGAGGACTTTAAAACACTGCTGAAAACACATTACTTTAACATGGCCTTCTCATAACTTCACCTTAATTTAATCCTGATACTCTGTATGTTCAATTCATTATAATAACTATTCATGGTGGGTCTAAAATCCGTACTGACCCCTACTCTCTCTTCTGTTTCTTTTTCCGGTTTCTTTGTGGTGGCGGCCTGCGCCACCACCACCTACTCAAAGCATCATGATGCCCCAACATTGATGGACTAAAAGCCAGACGTCTACATGACCATCATCATCAAGTCCTTCCATGAGAACCCTAAATCCAACGAGGACTGTTTCATTTATGTTAGGTAGAATGCCCAGAGGGGACTGGGCAGTCTAATGGTCTGGAATCCCTGCACATTTTATTTTTTTCTCCAGTCGTCTGGAGTTTTTTTGTTTTTTCTGTCCACCCTGGCCATCGGACCTTACTCTTATTCTATGTTAATTAATGTTGACTTATTTTATTTTGTTACTGTGTCTTTTATTTTTCTATTCTTCATTATGTAAAGCACTTTGAGCTACATGTTTTTGTATGAAAATGTGCTATATAAATAAATGTTGTTGTTGTTGTTGTCACCTGTTGGACTGGGGGAGCACATGACTTCAGGTGATGGGCTCCTTCCATCATCAAGGCATTCCCAGCCAGATGAGAACCATCCATTCCAGCTGGGATGCCACTCAATCCTTGTCTTCTATGACAATATATGTTATATATATAAAGCTCCATAGAGAGCTTTGAGAAAAATAGTTTTCACAAAAAGGTCAAGGTCATGTCATCATGAAAAAAAAGTGAATGCCAAGATGCTTTTTCCATTAAATACTAATCTTAGTTCACTTGCTGAATAATGCAGATGTCCGACCCTGAGTCTAAGATTCTCAGCAAATCTTCGCACTACTATTAACACAGTAAATTTTTACAATAGTCGCTTAACCAAGAAAGAATGAAAAGAGGGGAAAAGAGGAGATATTCAAGAAAGACTGAAAAAGCTCCATTGGAGTTTGAGAATGTAAGAAACGCACCTTGAACTGAGAATTACTATAAAGCAAGAAAAATTCAAAGAAATGATAAGTTCTGACTTGGGTGTCATAGTGACAGTAAGGTGTTATACAAACATATGGCTATTAGTATAAAGGAGCTGCTGTCATGTTCTTTGGCACACTTCTGCTGAATAATTTGTTGACTGAAAGTTCTCAGTATTTTTGTGTCACAGAGAGGATGTTAGCATTGTTCACAATTGTTATATATCAGTATAAGTGTGCATTTCAGTTCAGCTATTGATGCCTAATTGTGGGTTGACGCATAGTGATATGATTGGTAATGTCTTGCACATTTTGTTAGTTGGCGCTGTTCAATAAAGCTTGTCCGTTCTTATCAAATGAAAAGGTTATAATAGTGTACTGCATCAGAAATACATGACAGTGGCGACGAGATCAAGAAGGTAACTTTGAGCACTGTGACACTGAATAACTGCAGCGAGAACCACACAAAGTAAGCAGAAAAGCAAAGGACCCAACATGATAGTATAACATGAGTATGATAAGTTGAAAATATGTCGTACATCGGAAATATAGATGTTTTTGATAGATCCACGGAAGACTGGAACATGTATGTTGAAAGGTTGCAACAATATTTTGCTGTAAATTATATCTCCGTTGAAAAATATGTTTCTGCGCTATTGAATGCAATGGGATTTAAAGCTTATGGCCTTCTCCATAGTTTAACTGTCCCAAACAGACCAGCTGAGAAAGGTTTTAACACTAGAATTACCAAACACTACGAAAAAACTTGTAAACCTGGCCCACCTTAAATCTCTTTGCACCTCTCCGTCAGCATATTTTGTCTTGTAAATGTGCTGATCAGCACAAGCAGCAAGCAGCCTGCTATACTATCTTCCTGATTGTCGCAAAAATGGGGAAGAAGTTCTCCCAGCTCAAGCCTTGATTATTTGGGAGTGAGCTACCGAGAGTTGTAGGGGAAAATAATTTCATGTGTGCTCCGTGTCTTCAACAATCTATGTAAATACATTGTTAAAACAGACAAGTTTTTCATGTTTTAGTAGTAAACGACAAAATGTAGACATGAACTGTAAAATTTGTGAAGGCTGAAGTCCAAATATCAAATACAGACTTTCAGAAAAGGCACAAGTGCAGTACGACAGCTTCTGTGGTGCAGCAGTAAGAGCTGCTGACTTATAATCCAGGGGTTGTGTGTTTGAAACCAGCTCCCTCGTATATTTAGCTTTTTGAGTTCTGAGCTGCTCTTATTGACAATATTATACAATAAAAGCATATATTTCTTGTGTGTCTGTAACAGATGCTGTAAATTTATAATACTTGTAAAAGTTAGCATTTTTTTTACTTTCATTCTCTCAATTACGATCATGATACAACACCCACCCCCTGCCTCCTGCTGTTAGTTTTTATCTGAAACTGGGAATAACTGTAGATGTGAGTGGTGTTTTGGAAATTCTCTCATCTGGAGGGATAAAAGCTGACACACAAACACTGGTGTATCATGCCTTCCTGGTATGTCATTGTCACTTGAATTTTTTCTATTTAGTTTTATTAAGTGTTCCTACTCAACATTGCATAATAAACTTAAGCCTGTACAATTTCAGGGTCAGAGCGGCTAGAGTCCACACTGACAACATCAAGTGCAAGTCAAGAACCAAACCTACACCTTGTGCAAGTACATCACAGGGCCCAATCATGAACCCATTGACACGGGACAAATTGAGAATCTCCATTGGACCTAACAGTCATGTCTTTGAGATATAGAAATAGAAACCCACACAGAATTAGGGGCATCATGCAAATCCCGCAAAGATAACAGCAAGGCAAGGGACTCCAACTCAGCAATCTAACTCTCTGGACCTTTCGAGATACCTGCTGGGTTTGTGATAAGGAGAATGTTTAAGTTTAGACATTTGATATCATCAGAGTTTCTAGGAAAAGATTAGCAAACCACATTTCCTAAGATCTTAAAGTCCTGTACATGATATGCAAAGCTAAAGTGTCCCATTTTAACAGAAAGAGAAGTCTACAAGTTGATCATTTAATGCTAAGGAGGAAGACTGAGCTGAGGCACATTTGTTGTGCTGTATTGTGTTTTACTTCTTGAAAATATAAGATGCATCCAAGTGAATTTTGCTGGATTGTATGTAAGTATAGTTGATGAATTTAAACATTTAAATAGAAATACGTTAATCTGTGAAAATAATTAACAAATAATAGCCATGGCAAAAAAACAGTTCTACAGATAGATAGATAGATAGATAGATAGATAGATAGATAGATAGATAGATAGATAGATAGATAGATAGATAGATTGATTGATAGACCCCAGTCATGTTTCTTGACAAACTTTTGCTGAATGATTGTTTGGCTGAAACTCCTCAACGTTGGAGTGTCAGAGAGGGGATGTGCAGCGGTGTTTGTAAAGGAACTCAGTTTTCTTTTCATTCTCTCATCTTTTACTACCTGCAGTGGTCCAGAAGACATCCCATAACTGAGCTGGCCATTTCAATTAGCTTATTGATTTGGGTGGGCTTCTCTTGACGTTACCAACCTAGCACACCACAGCATACTGGCGACACCACACTGGTCATCATAGAGTTGTAAAAAATATGAAGGACGTCACATCTCACATTAAAGGAATGTTATCAGTAAAATTACACAAGCGCATTACTGACAGAAATATGTGCAGCAAAAAGCTTTAGAGATGCTGCAGGACATTAGAAATGTGAGTATAAACGTGACACACTGCTGATAATGGAATAATGCAGGGACACGAAATATTAGACATGTTTAACTAAAAAAAATAATTAATTCGCTGGAGACTCTTCAGAATCTGTCAGGAATTCATTAATGTAATTGTAAAGCAATTCAGCTGAACTCCTTCT
>NC_053171.1:1198181-1217720 GCF_016835505.1 Polypterus senegalus
ACCCTTACTTGGTGGTGTGGATTCCATTCTTTTTAACTTTTTACTTTTTTTATAGTCTAAGTATGTCTATCTGTACTCATCAAGGTTGCCATTTATCACCTCTTTGCTTATCTCATATACACATAACAATAGGAGTTTACACAAAAACAAACATTTCCTGAACTCTGCAGACGACTCTGTCATTCAGTGCATTTTCATGTGTGCTGTCACATGCGTGTGTATGGGAGGCAGCTTAAGGGCTCTCCTGATAGTAATTACCCACTGAACCAGGAGTTGGCGCTGTGTTCTAATGCCTTCTGTCTTCCTCCCTGAAGAACAGTAGTTTGATAGCTGTTCCACCACTGATGTCACTTCCATTATCCGACCTCCTGAACCTGCCCTTTCCTGTCTGAAACCCGTATCACCAGAAGTTTGGCCATTTTCAAGCAGTTCAATTGTGAGCTCCTGTCAAAGGACCCAGTAATCGTGCTTCTTGGCTTTTGCTGCATTCATAATAAGGTAGAGTTTGGATATCAGAATTCACAATGGCACCATTTGTGATATCCATGCATTTATCCATTTCAAGTGGGGAAGTAAATATGAATGCCCCAAATAAAAGTTGGTGTCTCAGCAACAAGTGCTAACAAATAGTTCTGCAGTCCAGATTGAAGAAGAAACCAATGAGCAAGGAAGGCAGAAAAGTATGTTGTCATTTCTAAAAAAGATTTTTATGTCCTTGGACACAATAAATAGTACTATATATTCTTCCAATTAAAGCATTGAACAAGGCAAACTTTGAGCACAGTGTACGAACAGTAGCACATATCAGGCTCATATCAGTTAGTCTGTTGCTGTTTCTGGTAATGTTAATGTCTACCTTCTTAATATTCAGTATTAAGGGGATTGATTTAAAGTAAAGTCTCCTAATAAATAAATTAAACCTACAAAGTGTTACTGCACATCCTGTTTGCAGTGTATGTCGCCATTTTGGATTGACAACATAATCTGAAGTCCAATTAATTCAGACTTCAGAGACCAGGCCTGACTTTGCAAGTAGGAATTCTGAGTTCAAGGTGCATTTCTTATATTCTCAAAATTATATTCTAGGTTTATAATATTTGGACAGTATTGCCAATAGATATCTCTATTTTATTCCTTCTACGCTGTTGCTTGGGGGCTTGTTTTGTTCTGGACGTGCCCCGTCTCTAGGTATGTCAAAGGACTATGACTTTGTGAAGTGTGGTCTAGCCTCACCTGGGGCCTCATGTATGATGCCGTGCGTAGAACTCGCACTATAACATGGCGTAAGCACAAAAGCCGAAATGTGCTTACGCACAGAAAAATCCAGATGCAGGAATCTGTGCGTACTCCAACTTCCACGTCCATCTGCTACATAAATCCCGATCAGCGTGAAAACTAACGCTTCGTGCACGCGCATTTTGTAACGCCCCAAATCCTCCCAGAATTACGCCTATTTGAATATGCAAATCAATATAAATCGCCCTTAAGCGCAGCCTTCTGTGAAAAGACAATGGGAAAAGCACGGGGAAAATATAAGAATTTCAGCGAATACCAAGTGGAGGCAAAGGAAAAACATACTATATTTGTTCAAATAAACCGTGGTATAATCAACAAAATGAAGTTGATCGAGTGACATAGCGTGTTGGAGAAACTTGAAAGCTCACATTCACAAAATCGCACAGTGCCGGAAATAAAAAAGAAGTCACATATCAAAGTCGCCGTGAAAAGAAGAGTTGTAGCCCACTGTCTGAGTGTCATATGAAAGCTTATTAGGGTACAGAGAAAAAAGGCACACGGTGGGAAAAAAGCACGAAATGTCAACTTTAATCTCGAATTTTCCACTTTAATCACGTAGTTTATTTTGTCATTTAGTAGAACATTATAAACTTCATCTTAAAATCGTTTAATTAACCAGTTTCTCAATATTACATCGTAATTAAAGTAGCACGTTAAATGCTTTGTTTTGTATTTGATCTTCTACTCGTATATGCTCTATGTGTGTGAATCACTACTTGCTTCTTAAACTGGCTCTCTTACTCCGACTGGTCACAGAGTCCATTACATTTGTGATACTACAGCTCTCTGAATAACTAAAATACTGAGATGTATACGTGATGTCATTTTCATGATGATAGGAGCTAAAGCACATTATTAAACATGTGTTTCATGAGCCTCGTGCTCATGACAAGCATTTATCTTTTGTCGAAATTTGTCGCTGCATTTTTAGCTGTGTTGTTATTTTCTCTTTCTGTTTTATATTCAATATATATTGGCGTAGCCGTCACTGCAGTCCTTGCTTTTCTTTCCCCAAGTAACCGATCGCCACACAATCAGCTCTGTAATAGAAGTTAACCCATCTGTAAGCTTAGCGCCGATTCTTCAGAACGTTTAAAGAACATTGAAATGTCTTCGTAGTACATGTTTAAGTATTCTATCCTTCACGACACTCCCAGTGAAGAATATAGATTATTTAAATGAAGTTAAAGTTTTATGTGTATAATTTAACAAACATATTTTGCTGCATTTCACCTTAAAAATGATATCGTCATCATATGTAAATACGCGCTTTATAAAGTGGCCCAGGTTGTGAGATATTATAACTGTAGTGCAAGTTTAAGTGATTGTACTTATAAGTACAAACAGTTCTACAAGGAGCAATTGATTGAGTGCATTTAAAGTTCTTGGGATGAAACTGTTTCTGAACCGCGAGGTCTGTACAGGAAAGGCTTTAAAATGTTTTGCAGTGGCTAAGACAGCGTGTCATTAAAGCTGTATACTGATAATTCTCTTTCCGATCAGCTGCTGCTGTGATTCACACTCAGATACAGTGATATAAATACTCCGAGTCGTGCAGTGAGAGTAATATGGAAAAGATGATCCGCTGTGGCAACTCCTAACGGGAGGAGCTGAAGAAGAAGAAGAAGAAGAAGAAGAAGAAGAAGAAGTGAGAGTAACAACGCTAAAGCAGTTATGGTATTTGGAATACTATGGCTGTTCCCTGGACCATTATATTGTTACGAGTTAATTACAATCAGATGCATTACACTAATAAACAATATGCGGTTAGTTTCTGTGTATTTATAAAGCCGCATCATGAAAATAATGAGTAATCACACAAGAACAGTACCATTGCTTTGACGCTGGGTGCCGCCAGTTTGCAAAACCGAGCGGAGAACTTGCGTCGACAAGGCATGAGGTACCGTGGAAAAGTGCGTGGCTTTACGCCAAGTGTAGGTTTTATACATCGCGATTTGAAGAGGCAAAATGGGGGAAAAGGGGATGTGGTGGTTGGAGAAAGAGAGTAAGTTATTTCTGAGCTATTCTTTTTTGTCCCCACAACAGTAAGTGCCAACACAACAATAGACTTCATAGCCATAACTCCTGGCTTGAAATTCATTTTAAAGATATTATATGTAATAATGTACAACCTTAATTAGACTATAAAGACTATAAAATAAAAATATATTGATAAATAAATATACACACCTGCGGTAGGCTGGCACCCTGCCCGGGGTTTGTTTCCTGCCTTGCACCCTGTGTTGGCTGGGATTGGCTCCAGCAGACCCCCATGACCCTGTAGTTAGGATATAGCAGGTTGGATAATGGATGGATGGATGGATAAATATACACACACACTGTGGTCTGAACACACACTGGAATTACTATAAAGCAAGAAAAATTCAAAAAAATGATAAGTTCTGACTTGGGTGTCATAGTGACAGTAAGGCATTATGCAAACGTATGGTTATTAGTATAAAGGAGCTGCTGTCATGTTTCTTGGCACACTTCTGCTGAATAATTTGTTGACTGAAAGTTCTCAGTATTTGTGTCACAGAGAGGATGTCAGCTTTGTTCACAATTGTTATATATCAGTATAAGTGTGCATTTCAGTTCAGCTATTGATGCCTAATTGTGGGTTGACGCATAGTGATATGATTGGTAATGCCTTGCACATTTTGTTAGTTGGTGCTGTTCAATAAACATGAGAAAGAAAAAGGCACATGCTGTCTGCTTGTCCGTTCTTATCAAATGAAAAGGTTATGATAGTGTACTGCATCAGAAATACAGGACAGTGGCGACAAGATCAAAAAGGTAACTTTGAGCACCATGCCACTGAATAACTGCAGCGAGAACCACACAAAGTAAGCAGAAAAGCAAAGGACCCAATGTGATAGTATAACGTGAGTATGATAAGTTGAAAATATGTCGTACATCGGAAATATAGATGTTTTTGATAGATCCACGGAAGACTGGAACATGTATGTTGAAAGGCTGCAACAGTATTTTACTGCAAATTATATTTCCATTGAAAAACATGTTTCTGTGCTACTGAATGCAATGGGATTTAAAGCTTATGGCCTTCTCCATAGTTTAACTGCCCCAAACAGACCAGCTGAAAAAAGTTTTAACACTAGAATTACTAACCACTACGAAAAAACGCATAAACCTGGCCCACCTTAAATCCCTTTGCACCTCTCTGTCAGCATATTTTGTCTTGTAAATGTGTTGATCAGCACAAGCAGCAAGCAGCCTGCTATACTATCTTCCTGATTGTCGCAAAATGGGCAAGAAGTTCTCCCAGCTCAAGCCTTGATTATTTGGGAGTGAGCTACCGAGAGTTGTAGGGGAGAATAATTTCATGTGTGCTCCATGTCTACAACTATCTATGTAAACACATCGTTAAAACAGACAAGTTTTTCATGTTTTAGTAGTAAATGACAAAATGTAGACATGAACTGTATAATGTGTGAAGGCTGAAGTCCAAATATCAAATAAAGACTTTCAGAAAAGGTACAAGTGCAGTATGACAGCTTCCATGTTGCAGCAGTAAGAGCTGCTAAATTATAATCCAGAGGTTGCGAGTTCGAAACCAGCTCCCTCATATATTTAGCTTTTTGAGTTCTGAGCTGCTCTTATTGATAATATTATACAATAAAAGCATACATTTCTTGTGTGTCTGTAACAGCCGCTGTAAATTTATAGTACTTGTAAAAGTTAGCGTTTTTTTTACTTTCATTCTCTCAATTACGATCATGATACAACACCCACCCCCTGCCCCCTGCTGTTAGTTTTTATCTGAAACTGGGAATAACTGTAGATGTGAGTGGTGTTTTGGAAATTCTCTGATCTGGAGGGATAAAAGCTGACACACAAACGCTGGTGTATCATGCCTTCCTGGTATGTCATTGTCACTTGAATTTTTCTGTTTAGTTTTATTGAGTGTTCCTGCTCAACATTGCATAATAAACTTAAACCTGTACAATTTCAGGGTCAGAGCAGCTAGAGTCCACACTGACAACATCAAGTGCAAGTCAAGAACCAAACCTACACCTTGTGCAAGTACATGGCAGGGCCCAATCATGAACCCATTGACACGGGACAAATTGAGAATCTCCATTGGACCTAACAGTCATGTCTTTGAGATATAGAAATAGAAACCCACACAGAATTAGGGGCATCATGCAAATTCCACAAAGATAACAGCAAGGCAAGGGACTCCAACTCAGCAATCTAAATCTCTGGACCTTTCGAGATACCTGCTAGGTTTGTGATAAGGAGTGTTTAAGTTTAGACATTTGATATCATCAGAGTTTCTAGGAAAAGATTAGCAAACCACATTTCCTAATATCTTAAAGTGCATGATATGCAAAGCTAAAGTGTCCCATTTTAACAGAAAGAGAAGTCTACAAGTTGATCATTTCATGCAAAGGAGGAAGACTGAGCTGAGGCACATTTGTTGTGCTGTATTGCGTTTTGCTTCTTGAAAATATAAGATGCATCCAAGTGAATTTTGCTGGATTGTATGTAAGTATAGTTGATGAATTTAAATATTTAAATAGAAATAAGTTAATCTGTGAAAACAATTAACAAATAATAGCCATGGCAAAAAAACAGTTCTATAGATAGATAGATAGATTGATAGACCCCAGTCATGTTTCTTGACACACTTTTGCTGAATGATTTGTTGGCTGAAACTCCTCAACGTTGGAGTGTCAGAGAGAGGATGTGCAGCGGTGTTTGTAAAGGAACTCAGTTTTGTTTTCATTCTCTCATCTTTTACTACCTGCAGTGGTCCAGAAGACATCCCATAATTGAGCTGGCCATTTCAATTAGCTTGTTGATTTGGTGGGTTTCTCTTGACGTTACCAACCTAGCACACCACAGCATACTGGCGACACCACACTGGTCATCATAGAGTTGTAGAAAATATGAAGGACGTCACATCTCACATTAAAGGAATGTTATCAGTAAAATTACACAAGCACATTACTGACAGAAATATGTGCAGCAAAAAGCTTTAGAGATGCTGCAGGACATTAGAAATGTGAGTATAAACGTGACACACTGCTGATAATGGAATAATGCAGGGACACGAAATATTAGACATGTTTAACTAAAAAAAAAATTAATTCGCTGGAGACTCTTCAGAATCTGTCAGGAATTCATTAATGTAATTGTAAAGCAATTCAGCTGAACTCCTTCTGAATTCAAATATTCAAATGTAATGTAGTAAGTAAATGTGAGGAGATCAAGTCATATTTAAAGTGTATGGAATGGGCTTGGATTTGTATATATATATGTACGAAATGAAGACATTTGTGAATATAAACTCAATTTTAAATATATATAAAGTCACTTCGAGTGCGTTTTATACTTCTATCAGAACATACTATATAATATATTTAAACATTTAGTTTTATATATATATATATATGTATATGTATGTATATACAGTATACTTCCATGCATACACATTTATATATGATATATATATATATTATTGGGAGACAAACAGGAATATATATTTGGCATTTTGAAATCTAAAGCCATTTTTGAATATATAAATCCAATGTCTAAATATGTAAAGTCGTTCCAGCTTAGAGTGATGATGAATCGTCAGCATTGTTGCCTTATTGTTCCAGTATCCTGGCTTCAAATCCCAGCCTTTCACTGCTTTAATTGAATTTCCAGGTCACAAAGCTTAGGCTGTTTGTCAAGTCTAAAGTCGACTCAAAGTCAGTGTGGGTTTCCGTACTCACTTGTACAAATTAATCCATGAATATAACGGGGAGAACATGCAGAAGCAATGTAGACCTTGACCAGGCTAGGAATCAGGCTGGAAACCTCTGACTCTGTGAGGCTGGAAAAGTAGCTCTAGACCACCACTCTGCCCTTCTGAAAACATCAGTGCTAAATAACATCAGTAAAACTAAACGCATAAGTGGAATGGCAGTCCAGTTTCTAACACTTGATTGTAAGCTACAGGGGTCATGGGCTTCCATTCACGAGTTCCGTATACAGGCACTTGGTCTTTCAGCATACTGTATGTCCAATAAGTGGCCCAAACAAAATAACATCTGGTCTACAAAGATGATAGGTACATGGGGAATGTTAAACATATTATTTTTAAAAAATCCCAATCATGCAAAGTAATACCTCAGGGAACTCAATTCACAAAATTCAGTATTAGGGCTCATTGAGTTTATTAGAAATGTGTTTGAGTCTTTTCACTTTATATACTCAGATTATTCACTACATATATTCATAAATGATTTTATATGTTCATGTGCTGTCTTTATATAAGCAGGAATGACTGTATGCTGAATTTTCAGACTCTGACTTTATATATTTATACTTTGATTATATACAGTATACTATATGCTGTCATTTGGTCATAAAGTCATTCAGATGATGATTTTATATATTCAGACTTTGACTTTACGTATTCAGAAATGAGTTTATATATTCTTCTTTCACTTTATTCTGACGAAGACTTTATATATTCAAGACTTTGACTCTGTATATTCAGGCATTACTTTATATATTTGAAAATGAATTTATATATTAGGAAATGACTTTATATATTCAGCATTTGACTATGTATTCAGGAATGACTTTAAATGTTCAAAATGGGTTTATACCACCATATTGAGGAATTACTGTATAAATTCATACTTTGAGTTTATATATATAAGAATGACATTATATAATTGGACTTTGACTTCATATATTTGGATTTTGACTCTGTATATTCAGAATTTGGCCTTATACATTCAGAAATTCATTAAATAAGGAAAAAGTGAATACTTAAGTCAAAAGCCTTGGTCACCTTCCTAGTCTGCACAAGTGACTCCTATTGCATTACACTGAATTAGTTTACTGATTTTCTATTTCTGATGTTTGATCTGAGGTGTTTTATGTGTAATTGTCACCAAATCAAATTCCAGTAAACTGTTAATGGCAAAGTTAAATACGATTCTATGAAGCAGCCTTCTTTAAAGATCACCAATAAGATATCATCCATCTGTGCTTCTCTTACCTATTTCTCAATTTTCTGAACTGACTTATTTCTATGTTAGGTTTATGGGATGCTAGGTTTCCTTTTGGCAGCATAGTGTGTGAGGCAGAAACTGCCCATGGATTCTGCTAGGGCCCGCTCTTCAATTTCACATTAAAATACAGACACCCATTAACTTTTGAATACAGAAGGAAAACTGCAAACATGAAAATTTCTGATTCAATTTTCCACTTGTACTTCAAGATTATACAACTTTATGCAGTGGTGTAGGTCTAGAGTTGGGGCAATTTAAGGAATTTAGATGGGGGGCTAGAAGGGAAGCAAAGTGTAGCTGATGGCATTGTGGAACAATTGCAGCCCAGGATTTCATGATTATTTTGCCAAACAAATGAAGGGCCAGCGTGAGGTAAGGACAGACTCTCCATAATGGAGGTGTCAGCTGTAAGAAACCCTTTGGATTTATTTGAGCTCTGTGACTTCTTTTTCTTCACATCCTCATCTATTGTAGGGACTTTTCAGTCTACTCGACTATTCACATCCTTTCTTTTCTTCTCAGGGCTGATGCTGGTGACTTCTTCAGCATATGCAGGTAACATGTTTTCCAGTTTCCAGTGACTTTAACACTTTACCTTTTCTATCTAGAGCTTGTTTCTCCAGTTTTCACGTTGCTTTTGTTAATCAATCAATAAACCTTTCCATCTGCTCATTTCCTCTTTGCTTTCTCCTCATGTTTTCCACGTATGCCATGTGCTCGCCTCATTTCCTGCACAGGCTGCAGTTGGTGTTCCTGCCATTGACCAGCTGAAGTTGGTTTGTTCTCACATCACGACTTTACTTCACTTGAACTGAATGGCATCACTAACACTGAATTTTTAAATGTTTTTGTGGTAACTGTACATCTGAGAAAATGTTATTTCTGGAATAAATATTTGAAAATGTTCACTCATGGAAAACTGGGTGAGGTTTGACAATTTGATGTTTGTTGAAGGTGATGGTCCACAACAATACTATACACTGGAGAAAGGAGAGTTTGAAACAAAATGCAGCAAGTTAGAAAATCTAAGTATGGCGTAACATTCAGGTGTGTTTGTGGGCTGTTCAGACACTGGGGGCTTCAATTGAAGGAGTTTAGTATTTGGGTTCAGCAGTCTGTTCCAGTGTTGCAGGTTCCTAAGGCCATCACACCAGGACTGAGTAAAAGGCTGAAAACGGGGCTTGACAGGACACTAGTCAACCGCATCACAAAGACCACCGTCACACACACACACCCCCACATTCACACACAGTGACAATTTCCAGTTGGCAATTAACATAACCTAAAATTATAAATAAAAAAATAATAAGCCTTCATAATGAATTCCTTATTTGCTTGAGCATGGCTGGCTGTAGTAATTTTCATTAAATGTGACTTGCAAAGCTCTTCAGTTATAACAAATGTTAGGAAAAAACCAAAGTGAAAAGCAAACTTCATTACAGCGATAGAGCACTATGGATATCAGGTGAATGTGGATGGTAAATTATGGGGTGACCAGATTTTCAAAGTTCCAACCCGGGACACTTGTGTAGCACGTATGCCCACTCATAAAGCCCACCCTCATTTGTTTAATGGCTTCTTTATCTCATCATCAACAACGAGGGTTCAGGGCCCTTTCACAAATGTTTGCATAGATTCCCTTGTGTTTTAGGCGGCTCCTTTATGCATTTTGTGTTCTTTGGATCTCCAAAGTATTACAGAGCATTTTTGATGAAAAAATAAATCTTGTTATTTAATAAACATTCTCTGTTTGTCCTTATACTGGCTGGGGTCTAGCGGTATACCCCTCTAATGGGCATTTTGGAAGTGCTTTTGGAAGTCTTTAGTGCTTTGAGTCTGCTCAGTCTCAACAGTCTCTGTCCAATTCTGCATCTTGACTACGTAAGAAAAAACATCCCTCAAATCTTAACTCTCTAAGCTCAGCCTCATTTACAGAGCATCCGGAAAGTATTCACAGCGCATCACTTTCTCCACATTTTGTTATGTTACAGCCTTATCCCAAAATGGATTAAATTCATTTTTTTCCTCAGAATTCTACACACAACACCCCATAATGACAATGTAAAAAAAGTTTACTTGAGGTTTCTGCAAATTTATTAAAAATAAAAAAAAACTGAGAAGTCACATGTACATAAGTATTCACAGCCTTTGCTCAATACTTTGTCGATGCACCTTTGGCAGCAATTACAGCCTCAAGTCTTTTTGAATATGATGCCACAAGCTTGGCACACCTATCCTTGGCCAGTTTCGCCCATTCCTCTTTGCAGCACCTCTCAAGCTCCATCAGGTTGGATGGGAAGCGTCGGTGCACAGCCATTTTAAGATCTCTCCAGAGATGTTCAATCGGATTCAAGTCTGGGCTCTGGCTGGGCCACTCAAGGACATTCACAGAGTTGTCCTGAAGCCACTCCTTAGATATCTTGGCTGTGTGCTTAGGGTCGTTGTCCTGCTGAAAGATGAACCGTCGCCCCAGTCTGAGGTCAAGAGCGCTCTGGAGCAGGTTTTCATCCAGGATGTCTCTGTACATTGCTGCAGTCATCTTTCCCTTTATCCTGACTAGTCTCCCAGTTCCTGCCCCCACAGCATGATGCTGCCACCGCCATGCTTCACTGTAGGAATGGTACTGGCCTGGTGATGAGCGGTGCCTGGTTTCCTCCAAATGTGACGCCTGGCATTCACACCAAAGAGTTCAATCTTTGTCTCATCAGACCAGAGAATTTTGTTTCTCATGGTCTGAGAGTCCTTCAGGTGTCTTTTGGCAAACTCCAGGCGGGCTGCCATGTGCCTTTTACTAAGGAGTGGCTTCCGTCTGGCCACTCTACCATACAGGCCTGATTGGTGGATTGCTGCAGAGATGGTTGTCCTTCTGGAAGGTTCTTCTCTCTCCACAGAGGACCTCTGGAGCTCTGACAGAGTGACCATCGGGTTTTGGTCACAGTAAGAAAATAAAATAAGTCTCCTGACTAAGGCCCTTCTCCCCGATCGCTCAGTTTAGATGGGCGGCCAGCTCTAGGAAGAGTCCTGGTGGTTTCGAACTTCTTCCACTTACGGATGATGGAGGCCACTGTGCTCATTGGGACCTTCAAAGCAGCAGAAATTTTTCTGTAACCTTCCCCAGATTTGTGCCTCCAGACAATCCTGTCTCGGAGGTCTACAGACAATTCCTTTGACTTCATGCTTGGTTTGTGCTCTGACATGAACTGTCAACTGTGGGACCTTCTATAGACAGGTGTGTGCCTTTCCAAATCACGTCCAGTCAACTGAATTGACCACAGGTGGACTCCAATGAAGCTGCAGAAACATCTCAAGGATGATCAGGGGAAACAGGATGCACCTGAGCTCAATTTGGAGCTTCATGGCAAAGGCTGTGAATACTTATGTACATGTGCTTTCTCAGTTTTTTTTATTTTTAATAAATTTGCAAACATTTCAAGTAAACTTTTTTTATGTTGTCATTGTGGGGTGTTGTGTGTAGAATTCTGAGGAAAAAAATGAATTTAATCCATTTTGGAATAAGGCTGTAACATAACAAAATGTGGAATAAGTGATGTGCTGTGAATACTTTCTAGATGCACTGTATATCTGTTTTCAGCTACTTTGATTTAACTTGATGCTTCATTCAACATTCACGTTCTACCTGACAAAATACAAATCAGGCACTTCTCTTTCAGAATACAAAAAAATGTAGTAATGTTTTTTATTAGGGTTAAGATATGCATTTTGAATGTCATTATTATTTCCATATGTGTTAGAATAAACTTCCAAACATGATAAAGGTTATAGGAACACCCAGAAAAAAGATGATATGAAATATTTAGAAGGAATATTTCTAGTTTTACTGTTTTGAAGCAGTACAAAAAACAGGAATTTCCATTTTTATTATTTTCGAATTATTATCCATAGCAAATATATCTGCTATTGAACACCTTTGACATATGCACCATTTTCAACGGCAGATCTCACTTTGTCAGAATTCATGTAGTTGATAATAAAATGATACTGCATATCCAAAGTACAATACCAATAGTTATGAAATACAAAAACAGCTTCATGGAAAAAAAATACAATTCTGAAATAGAGAAAGTGGAATGTGATGTCATTTGAAAGTTGAAACACCGCCCACATTTAGTAGACAGTAGCCTGTCCACCAATCAGGACGTTCAAGAAGGCTGTGGGGGTGGGGCTGGGGAAAGGTGTTGCCGTGATACAGCAACTCGGCCATCTTTGAGTAACGAACCAGAAACATTGCAACGTGATATCAGGGTATGCGATACAGCATTTCAATGGCAACACACTCTCCTTTAATTGCAGCAATGAGGACATTCATGATTTTATGCCATTTTTTTAAAAGACTTTCTATTATTGTTCAGTCCCACCATTGAGCCCAAAACAACAGGGCTGACTTTAAAGGGCTAAAAAGATGCAAAATAAATATCCATGAGGAACTTTTTAAGGAGACAGGTTTCTTATATAGTGATATTGTATGTTTTTATTTTTTCATCCAAACTACAAGATTTCATTCTGTGTAACGTTGTCAACATTACAAAATTCACGTGAATAAAATATAAATTACAAATAGCACCACTACTGAAATATTGAGAGAAGGAAATTTAAAGTCTTCTGCTTTCATTCTACTGAGAAGTGTCAACAAAATCTTATCATTGGACATCTTAGGAATGAAAGCACAATTGTAATGATTTAAGTACAAAATGTTTAACTGGAAACTCACATTACTTTACAGATTTTGGATGAACAGGTTTGACTGGCTCTGGCAGCTCTCTGTTAATGTGTGATTTTCATCTTTTGTTATTTTTAATACAGAAAAACCAAAGGTGGCACTAAAGATAAAGAATCAAAAGGAACCACTTTACAATGGTGACAATGTCACTCTGGAGTGCAGCATTGAGAGTGACTTACCTAACTGGAAATATCGCTGGCACAAATGGAGCTCATCAAGTTCATGGGTTAATATTAATGACAGCAGTGAAGGCACACACACGCAGTCCGTGTTTTCATATGACATTGAATTGTACTGGTGTGCTGCTATCAGAGATGATCATCCTTATTACTTTGAAATGAGCAACGCTGTGACAGTGACTGTTCAAGGTGAGTGTGTGTGTGTGACGACATGAAGGTCAGCAGTGAGCAGCAGTCATTTAACTTGTCCAGTACGTACTGAAAAGATGGAGGCTCTCTCTCCATATGGCTGATTGCTGGTTTTCAAGGAGTCAAGTTTAACTTCAACAGGTGACGATTACCTCTTTGAAATAAGAGCTTTCTGTATGTAAGTAAACTGAAGCGGAGTAAGATCACCACAATGGACCAAAAGCAAAGAAGATAAGAGTTGCCTCCTCTCCGTTGTTTATGGGTTGTCTGTTAACTTAGAGAGAGAGATGAGAAGACTCTCGTCTATTGCAAAACTCCCTTAATTCTTCTTTTTATAAATCTTTGAAGGCATCTTTATGGCTTGCATCTCACGCACACTTAAAACTTTTATTTTGGTTTCACAGCGCGACAGTCATATTGTGCTTTAGTGTCTTTATCCTGGTCTGCAGCTCATCTTACCTAAGGCAACAGTTGTTCATCAAATCTTAAAAAGATGAAAAACTGTGTCTGTTTTTGAGGAGGTGGCATGTCGATGTATTGCTTTGTGTGTTTTATTCTTATTACGTAATCCGTGAGGTTTGATTCTGAGTAAAGATTTGAAAATAAGAAAAGTGAGTTGTATATGAAACTTCAATTACACAATGACATCTTCCATTTGTGAGAAGATGGACTAAAAGAGAGGACACTAGTTGTGACTTCCTGTGTTTGTTTTGTCAATGTTTGTTGAGAATTTCGTTCAGTGTTGAAATGACAGCATCATTTATACCTGTGCTGATTTTCACTGATTTTCTGTCTTCACCAATGGAATAATTTCTCGTACATCTGGTTCCACTGCAGCAGGACACTTGGAGGGTGGGCAGCTCAAACAGGAGGAGGGAGGTTTAACTGCAGAGTCGTGAACACAGAAGGAGGAGGAAAGAGTGGACTTTCATCCATTTAAGAAGACATGGTCTTTAGCCACTTTTACGGGTTTGATTCCTTCAAATGTCCAATCATTACACAATTAAATGGATGTGCTTCATTTATTTGTAAGCCGATTGCCCTCTCACTTCACCACTATCCAGAATTTCTTCATCCATGTATCATCAAGAATTTCTGATGACCATTTTATCTGACAAGGACATTTGCATCCATTATTTTGATTGGATTTTATTTTACTTGTCAAGAAAATTCTACAATTGGAACGCATATTTTATCAGATCACATATTTGTATGTAAAAATAAATACCCACGTTCCTGATATTATTTTGGGTGACTGTAATTATTTCACAGTGTTATCCATCCATCCATCCAATTTCCAACCCGCTGAATCCGAACACAGGGTCACGGGGACAGTGTTATCTGAACTCCCAAATACAAATAGCTGATGAGATGTTCTACTGAGGCACTGACACAGGACTATTCTAGATGCTTGCCTATTCGCAGACCTCATGAGCATCTCAGACCATAATATTCCTGGTCCTTTCTTACAAACAGAAACTAAAATAATCTAAAACAAATCTTAAAAAAACAGCGCACTAGTGAACGAGTGAGGATATTCATGATGAACTTTTTATCATGACAGCAGTACAATGCAAGTCCTGTATGATGTTCGTCTTTTTGGAAGCTGGCTTTGACGTAAGCACAGTCGACTGTAATGAGAGACAAATTCTTCCATTATGCCTGTTGATGTTATTCCACTAAGAACTCTTAAAACAAAGCTCCTCTTACCATCTGAACTATAAAAATGAAAATATTAAAGGAATTCAATATTAAAGAGAAACTCACTTCATTTGCAAGTTTTAAAGTAATAGCTCTGCTGTTTCTTCTCTGTTGTAAATTACATTTCTTTTCAATACAGACAAACCAAAAGCGACACTTAAAATGAGGAAACCTGAGAACATCGGAGACACACTGACCCTGAACTGCAGTTTTGAGGGCGGATTTACTGGCTGGAGATACATCTGGTTAAAACTAAACTGGACAGGACAGATTGATTTAGTTAATGGCATCACTGGAGACACTTACACGGTCCAGTCTGTGACTCAGTCTGATACTGGAGTGTACTGGTGTGCTGGTGAGAGAGATGAGTATCCTCAATACACGAAGTTCAGCAATGCTGTTACGCTGAGTTTTCAAGGTAAGTTTGTGACTCCAGGAGGGTAAGCAGAGTGCGGTGGTCACTATCTGTCCAGCACAAACAGGTGACCACAGAGGTGTCATTCCCATGAATATTCTCAGTGGGTTTAAAGTTTGAAAGTTTGAGTGGTAAGACTTCAATGGCTTCTTCTTATTAATTCATTTACACTTTGACATCAGACATCATCTGACTGTAAGTGTTAAGTAACACACATTCTGCTCTGATTTTAGTATTGTTTGAACTCATTGAGACATCACTACATTTTACACGATACTTGGAAAGGAAAGAAGGAGAAGCTCTTTTAATTTTTTCTCTTTTTTTAGTGTTACTGTGAATTGTCTGTGATGCTCTGGAAGCTAAACAGCCTTAATGGCAAAACTCTTTGGTCAGCAGGGCTGCTCTACCTGTGAAGTCCGTTCAGGTGTCTCTACTTTACAATTTTCACTAAAATTAAAACTGTGACACCCTCCCCTAAAATCCAGCAGACTCTTTCAGTTTCACTTGTCTCTCCCTCACTGACATTCATTCATCCATTCATTTTCTACTGCTTATCCGAGACTAGGTTGGGGGTACAGCAATCTTACCAGCTAGCCCCATACGTCTCTTTCACCATCCACACTTGAAAACTCCAAGGGATTCCCAGGCCATCTTGGAGATTTTATCCTCCCAGAGGGCTGTGGGTCTTCCCTGCAGTCTTCTCTCAGTTGGCCTTGCCTGTAAAACTTCCACCATATGTTCCCAAAATATATATTATGCACATTTTGTTGAATTTTACGGTTGATATTATCATTAATTATTTTTCATATGACTCCACTCTCTGTTCAAATTTTTGGAGGCTCACCTCCATTTTGTGGCCATTCGCATAGTCTCTTCCAATTTTCTTTACATGTTTCTTCTATGTCTGTTTCTGAACACAGGGGTCCTTTGTCATTTTGAATCCTGCCTATAAAAGATGCTGGCTTGCTAATGCTGAAGTCTAAGTTTGTGCGTTTAACCTCTTGAAAATCAGTTTAGGGAATCCGGTCATGTTTAATTTTGATTACGAATTTGGGCTGCATGCCTGGTTTTGATTTCCTAAATATCTTTTGGTTCCGTCCTTTATTAGTAAATTGACAATGATTTTCTCTTATCTACTGGTCTAGGGACTCGTATTTATTTTTCACAATTTGGCTTTTCCCCAGCATAGGCAGAAAAGAGCTGAGCTAACCACTACACCATAGTGCCTACTCCTGTGTCAGGGCATGAGGAGAAAAAAACACAACTAAATTTCCAGCAGCCATCAGAAGTGACATGCAGTCCAGTCAATGTGACATTATCAGTCTTACCTCCAGCCTACAGAATCAGTCTCATCAATGTTGTGAGCTAGCAGTCCCAAGGCACATAAGTCCTAAAAAGTTACAAAAGCATTTCCAATAATGCCCACTAGAGGGGTATATTCCACCAAACCCGGGTGAGATACATGAGCATGATACACAAACACTTCATAAAATTAAAAAAGGTTTTGTTCTTCAAAAAGATGTTCTGTAAGTCTATGGATTCCAAACAGCACAACAGCAAAATGGAGTGGCCTTAAAACACAAGGAAATCCAAGGCGAGCACAGTTTCAATACAGAATTCCCAAAGCAAAGTGAAAGAACAAAACACAAAGGTCAGAACTGCAGAGAAATCAAACAGGCACAAAGCAAAGAGAAACACAAGAACTGATCAGACACCCAGAATGCATTCAAAATGAACCACCAGGAACTATGGGAGACCTCCTAGATTGATAGGATGGAGGGCAGTGACTGGCGGGTGTCCCCTCCTATTTAGGGACCACCCACAAAACACATGGGACATAGCACAGGAAGCTTAAAGACAAGATCAAAACCAAAGAACAATGCACATAATCAAAAAAAGCAACATTAACATAAATAAATGGCACAAAAAAGAAATGAAATAAGACTTTGAACCCCAGCTATGGAGATGAAGGTGGTGGGGGGGTTTATAGGGATGGAATTGTTGCTGAAACATTACAATGAAGTGGTGCACTAGTGTGACACGCACAAGAGGATCAGACTTGAGCAGTGGTCACAAACTGTCCAACACTGATATTATTAGAGGAGCTCCATCTGCACATGGCTGTCCTGTAACTTCAGAACTGATGACATTTAACTCTCTGAAGGGACATAAACCAAAACTCACTAAGGTCTCTTTTTATATGCAGACCTGTCTTTAAATTGTTGAGAAGCAGCCATGCCATCTGCACTTCAGAACCTCAGAAGAGGTCATCCACCTGACGCTAAGCATATTTGAGCCCGGCCGGTACTTGGATGGGAGACCATCTAGGAAAAGCATGGGTATTTGCTGGAAGATGTTTTGGTGAGACCAGGGTCTGTGCGTAGATCCCAATGGCCCAGTGTAGTGATGGGGACACTGTGCTGTAAAAATGGTGCTGTCCTTCGGATGAGACATAAAACCGAGGTCCTGAATCTCTGTGGTCATTTGGATCCTTGGGCCTCCTTCATAAAGAGTAGGGTGTATTCTGATGTCCTGGCTAAATTGCCCTCCATGGCCTAATTATTCAGGCCCCTAATCATCCCCTGTCTCTGATTGGCTAACTCTCTCTCACCACTTCACTACCTAACAGCTTATGTGTGGTGAGCGTCCTGGTGCAAAAATGGTTGTCACTGCATCATCCAGGTGGATGCTACACATTAATGGTGGTTGAAGTGGCTCTCCACTCTCTATGTGATGCACTTGGAGTAGTGAGAAAAGCTCTATATAAATATAAAAAACTATTACTATTATTATTAAGCACTGAAACTTTTTTTAAATCAGAAGTGTTTAAAAATCACAGTAATAAAACTTAGATTTTAATTGTATCTACAAACACAGATTTATGGACTTTACAGCAGCAGTTTGATTAGCTCTCTGAGTCACTCTGTATATTTGTTTTTTTTTTTCTTCCCTACAGAGAAACCAAAAGTCACCCTAAAAATGAGAAATCAGACAGAATTTATTTACGAAGGTGACGATGTGACTCTGGAGTGCAGAATTGAAGGGGCCTTACCTGGCTGGAGATATCGCTGGCTCAAAAGCTCAGGAAACAGATGGAAGGAGGTTACTGGCATCACTGGAGACACGTACACGATGAAGTCTCTGAGCTATTTTGACAGTAAACAGTGCTGGTGTTGGGCAGTCAGAGATGATCCACCTGATTACTCAGAGGTCAGCAATATTGTGACAGTGAAAGTTCGCGGTGAGTTTGTGATGACTGGGAACTCAGAGGTGTGAAGAGGTCACTTACTGTCCAGAAGAGAGTAAGAGGAATAGAGGGTCTCTCTGCACGTGGGGGCTTAAAAGCTTTAGAGGAGGGGAGTTTTACAATGAAGTGTAAAGTCTTTGAAATCAGAGATCAATGTGAGGAAATAAACTAAAGCTTAGTATGCTCACCTCAGGAGTGCCACTCATTCAACAGCCTGTTTGTTAACACGAATTGAAAGACGACAGTCTCACAACTCACTGAACTTTTTATCTCTCTTCTCATATAATGTTTTCCTTAAAGGCACCTTGTGGTTTGTTTCCTTGTTTCTTGTTCATGCTGTGTAGTCAGCAGGCTCACTCACATTGTTCTTTAGTGTGTCTGTTCGGCTCTGCTGCGTTTCTACCTGAGGCTAAAGGCATTGATCGCATCTTAAAAACAAGAAATAAGCAGTCGTATGAAAATTAGTGAAGTGACGGATTGCTATTTATATTTGTGTACTTTTTTCTTATTGTCCAATGTTTATAGTTTGTGTGTAAATTTCTGAAAACATGAATTACTAAAATCTCTAATAATTGAAAAATGTTGAGGAAGCAAAATTTTATAAGCCGACTGGCTGATTTAATTCTACTGTGGAGTCTTCAAACCTGAGACCTGTTCGGAATGAGTATATAACCAGAGGACGTGAATTCTAAAAAGAAACTCATTCCATTTACATGTTTAAAGCAAAGGATGTGATT
>NC_053171.1:1218220-1267906 GCF_016835505.1 Polypterus senegalus
AGGTAGAGTTTGGATATCAGAATTCACATGGCACATTGTGATATCCATGCATTTATCCATTTCAAGTGGGAAGTAAATATGAATGCCCCAAATAAAAGTTGGTGTCTCAGCAACAAGTGCTAACAAATAGTTCTGCAGTCCAGATTGAAGAAGAAACCAATGAGCAAGGAAGGCAGAAAAGTATGTTGTCATTTCTAAAAAGATTTTATGTCCTTGGACACAATAAATAGTACTATATATTCTTCCAATTAAAACATTGAACAAAGCAAACTTTGAGCACAGTGTACGAACAGTAGCACATATCAGGCTCATATCAGTTAGTCTGTTGCTGTTTCTGTAATGTTAATGTCTACCTTCTTAATATTCAGTATTAAGGGGATTGATTTAAAGTAAAGTCTCCTAATAAATAAATTAAACCTACAAAGTGTTACTGCACATCCTGTTTGCAGTGTATGTCGCCATTTTGGATTGACAACATAATCTGAAGTCCAATTAATTCAGACTTCAGAGACCAGGCCTGACTTTGCAAGTAGGAATTCTGAGTTCATGCGTTTCTTATATTCTCAAAATTATATTCTAGGTTTATAATATTTGGACGGTATCTCTATTTTATTCCTTCTACGCTGTTGCTTGGGGTCTTGTTTTGTTCTGGACGTGCCTGTCTCTAGGTATGTCAAAGGACTATGACTTTGTGAAGTGTGGTCTAGCCTCACCTGGAGAGGCAAAATGGGGGAAAAGGGGATGTGGTGGTTGGAGAAAGAGAGTAAGTTATTTCTGAGCTATTCTTTTTTATCCCCACAACAGTAAGTGCCAACACAACAATAGACTTCATAGCCATAACTCCTGGCTTGAAATTCATTTTAATAATAATAATAATAATAATAATAATAATACATTTTATTTATACAAGGCGCCTTTCAGAGAACTCAAGGACACCGAACAAACAATAAATAAATAAATAAATAAATACAAAACACAATTATAAACAACTTAAAACATCAGAAAATCTAAAAATTAAAACCAAACAAAACCACTATAATTAGGAGGAAGAAGAAAAAGCCATTTTAAACAAATGTGTTTTAAGTTTACATTTGAAAGATGAATATGATTTGATATTTGGAGATCCATGAGGTAATGAGTTCCAGTGCTTGGGAGCAGAGCGGCTGAAAGCTCTGCTCCCCATGGTGGTTAGAGCGGGAGGAGGAACGGTCAGATGGGTGGAGGAAGAGGATCTAAGGTTCACGGGATGGAATGGCAACATGTAGAAGGTCAGACAGATATGGAGGTGCGAGGTTATGGATGGCCTTAAAAGTTAGTAGCAGAATCTTAAAATCAATACGAAACTTGATCCGGAGTCAATTAAGCTGCTGCAAGACCGGTAATATGGTGAAAAGATGGGATTCCAGTGATGATACGTGCTGCAGAATTCTGGACTAACTGAAGCTTGTGAAGAGATTTATTAGGGAGACCAAAGAGGAGTGAATTGCAGTAGTCCAGCCGAGAAGTGACAAGACTATGAACAAGAATGGCAGTAGTATGAGGAGTGAGGGAGGGCGAATGCGATTAATATTACGTAAGTGGAAGTAAGCAGACCGGGTGATGTTATTAATGTGACATTGGAAAGATAGAGTACTGTCGAGGATGACACCCAGACTCTTGACCTGAGATGATGGGGAAACAACAGAGTTATCAATAATAAAAGAAAGATTATTGGTTTTGGATAATGATGATTTTGAACCAATGAGGAGAACCTCAGTTTTGTCACTGTTTAATTTAAGAAAATTTGAAGAGAACCAGGATTTAATTTCAGAAATGCAATCAATAAGTGAGGGTGGTGGAAAAGAGGAGGTGGGTTTACCAGCAAGGTAGAGCTGGGTGTCATCAGCATAACAGTGAAAATTAATGTTATATTTGCGAAAAATATTGCCAAGGGAAGAAGGTAAATAATAAAAAGAAGAGGCCCCCAGGACAGAGCCTTGGGGCACACCAGAAGTAACAGTGGTGGGTTGGGATGTGAAAGTTTTAAGCTGTATGAACTGAGTGCGGCCTGAAAGGTAAGATCTAAACCAATCAAGTGGAGTGTGAGTAATGCCAATCAAAGATAATCTATTAAGGAGAGTGGTATGACAAATAGTATCAAAGGCGCACTCAGATCAAGAAGGATGAGAATAGTGATTAGACCAGAATCAGCAGCCATAAGGAGGTCATTAGTAATTTTAACAAGTGCTGTTTCTGTACTATGAAGGGCGAAAACCAGACTGGAACTTCTCATATAGATTATTGTGAGACAAGTGGGTGTGAAGTTGGATAGCTACTGTTTTTTCCAAGAATTTTGGAGATAAAGGGCAAGTTAGAAATGGGGCGAAAATTATTGAAATTAGTAGGATCACAACCAGGTTTTTAATATTGGGGTTATAGCAGCAGTTTTGAAAGATGAGGGAATAATACCAGTAGTAAGAGAAGAGTGAATGATGGCAGAAATAAGAGGGACTAGAGAGGGAGGCAGGCTTTAACCAAAACTGTAGGCAGGGGTCCAGCTGACAAGTAGATGACTTGGATTTGCAGATGAGATCTGAGATTTCAGAGGAAGTGGGAAGCTGGAAAGAAGAGAAAGAGTGAATAGGTGAGTGTAGTTCAGAAGAAATACAGAAAGGATCTGGACCAAGGTGCTGATGTATCTTTTGGATTTTCTCATTGAAAAAACATAAGAGAATTACAGAAGGCAGTTGAGTGAAGGTGAGATGGTAAAGAGTCTGGAGGTTGTGTAACATTATTAAGTAAAGAAAACAAAGACTTGGTGTTACCTGTATTACTAGTAATTAACTGAGTGTAATAATTAGATTTGGTTTGAGCTATACAATCCTTGTAGTAGAGTAGATGATTTTTATACATCTCTTTGTGGACAAAGAGTCTGTTTTTTTAAACAACCTTTCAAGTTGCCTGCCTTTAGCTTTCAGAAGCGAAGTTCAGGCGTAAACCAGGGGCAGAAAAGGAAAAGAAACAGATCTGGTTTTTAGCGGAGCCAGAGAATTAAGAATACCATTAAGACAAGTGTCATAATATGAGACCAGTTCTATGGGAGAGGATAAATTATAAAAGTCCATTTGCGAATCAATTCTAGAAGACAGCAAATTCAAGTTGATATTCTTAATGTTACGAAAGGCTATGAGGGTGGAAGCTTAGGAACAGAAAAGGTAAGTTTAGCGTTGAATGAGAGGAGAAAGTGGTCGGTTATAGTGAGTTCATCTGCTGTAAGATCAAAAGGAACAACACCAGAGCAGCAAATCAGGTCCAAGATATGTCCTTTACAATGGGTAGGAACATCAGTGTGCTGCTGGTATCCAAAACTCTCCAGGCAAGATAAAAAGTCTCTAGTGAGAGGGATATTGATATTGTCCAGATGTATATTAAAATCCCCCAGCAGAATTATATTTGGAGTAATTACAGATAGATTGGTAAGGAAGGTAGCAAGATCGTTCAAAAAATTGTTGTTAGACTTAGGAGGACGGTAGACAGTTGCAATGATGGTTGGAACTGGCCCAGACAGTTGACACACAGTCGATTCAAAAGAGCTAACAGCAGGAGCAGGCAACGGCAGGACTTTCCACTTCTCGCGATAAATTATCGCGACACCTCCTCCACGGCCAGATGCACGGGGTTGACAAGTGTAAACAAACCCCGGGGGGGTGCATTCATTAAGTTGTGAAAAGTCTTGAGGTTGCTGCCAAGTCTCAGTTAAACAGAGAAAGTCAAACTTACGGTCAATGAGGAGATCCTGAATGAGATGTCCCTTGCTCGTAAGTGAGCGGATGTTCAATAGACCAAAGCTGACAATGTTGCTGTCGCATTTGACAGTGGTGTTAGTCGACCGAGCTAAGCTGGCCAACACGCTATGGTCAGCGTTCCTATCTGTGTTATGTGGAGGGTGCGAAAATCAGACCAAAAGAGTTAATTCCTTTCGGCGTCCGTTCGAATCTCGGCGGGACCCACGATGGATGTATCTCCGACGAGGGAGAAGTATGACGTCCGGGTCGAAATATAGCACCGACAGCAAAGGCACAGACTGGAGAAGACGCAGTCGAAGCAGCTCAGCAGCTGGGTACTGGAGGAGGCCAGTCGCAGGTTGAATAACGTGCGACAGAAGACTCCAAACAAACAACCAAGCAAAAATCCTACCAGTCCACATTGTAGGCGAGGAGGCCGCAAGCAGCTCAGACGTGCAGAGAATAAACCGGTAAGTTTCAAACGAAACGGAGGTTAGGCTGAAGCTAAATGCAGACACAGCATATAGTATATAGCATATAGCATATATAGCGCAGAGATGTCAGCAATATGGCAAAAGAAATACCATCAAAATCAATATTCTAGTTATCGGCGAGCATTAAAGATATTATATGTAATAATGTACAACCTTAATTAGACTAGAAGGACTATAAAATAAAAATATATTGATAAATAAATATACACACCTGCGGTAGGCTGGCACCCTGCCCGGGGTTTGTTTCCTGCCTTGCACCCTGTGTTGGCTGGGATTGGCTCCAGCAGACCCCCGTGACCCTGTAGTTAGGATATAGCAGGTTGGATAATGGATAGATGGATGGATAAATATACACACACACTGTGGTCTGAACACACACTGGAATTACTATAAAGCAAGAAAAATTCAAAGAAATGATAAGTTCTGACTTGGGTGTCATAGTGACAGTAAGGCATTATGCAAACGTATGGTTATTAGTATAAAGGAGCTGCTGTCATGTTTCTTGGCACACTTCTGCTGAATAATTTGTTGACTGAAAGTTCTCAGTATTTGTGTCACAGAGAGGATGTTAGCATTGTTCCAATTGTTATATATCAGTATAAGTGTGCATCTCAGTTCAGCTATTGATGCTTAATTGTGGGTTGATGCATAGTGATATGATTGGTAATGCCTTGCACATTTTGTTAGTTGGTGCTGTTCAATAAAGATGAGAAAGAAAAAAGCACATGCTGTCTGCTTGTCCGTTCTTATCAAATGAAAAGGTTATAATAGTGTACTGCATCAGAAATACATGACAGTGGCGACGAGATCAAGAAGGTAACTTTGAGCACTGTGCCACTGAATAACTGCAGCGAGAACCACACAAAGTAAGCAGAAAAGCAAAGGACCCAATGTGATAGTATAACGTGAGTATGATAAGTTGAAAATATGTCGTAAATCGGAAATATAGATGTTTTTGATAGATCCACGGAAGACTGGAACATGTATGTTGAAAGGCTGCAACAATATTTTACTGCAAATTATATTTCCATTGAAAAACATGTTTCTGTGCTATTGAATGCAATGGGATTTAAAGCTTATGTTCTTCTCCATAGTTTAACTGTCCCAAACAGACCAGCTGAGAAAGGTTTTAACACTAGAATTACTAAACACTACGAAAAAACTAATAAACCTGGCCCACCTTAAATCCCTTTGCACCTCTCTGTCAGCATATTTTGTCTTGTAAATGTGCTGATCAGCACAAGCAGCAAGCAGCCTGCTTTACTATCTCCCTGATTATCGCAAAATGGGCAAGAAGTTCTCCCAGCTCAAGCCTTGATTATTTGGGAGTGAGCTACGGAGAGTTGTAGGGGAGAATAATTTCATGTGTGCTCCGTGTCTACAACTATCTATGTAAACACATCGTTAAAACAGACAAGTTTTTCATGTTTTAGTAGTAAATGACAAAATGTAGACATGAACTGTATAATGTGTGAAGGCTGAAGTCCAAATATCAAATAAAGACTTTCAGAAAAGGTACAAGTGCAGTATGACAGCTTCCATGGTGCAGCAGTAAGAGCTGCTAAATTATAATCCAGAGGTTGCGAGTTCGAAACCAGCTCCCTCATATATTTAGCTTTTTGAGTTCTGAGCTGCTCTTATTGATAATATTATACAATAAAAGCATACATTTCTTGTGTGTCTGTAACAGCCGCTGTAAATTTATAGTACTTGTAAAAGTTAGCATTTTTTACTTTCATTCTCTCAATTACGATCATGATACAACACCCACCCCTGCCCCTGCTGTTAGTTTTTATCTGAAACTGGGAATAACTGTAGATGTGAGTGGTGTTTTGGAAATTCTCTGATCTGGAGGGATAAAAGCTGACACACAAACGCTGGTGTATCATGCCTTCCTGGTATGTCATTGTCACTTGAATTTTTTCTGTTTAGTTTTATTGAGTGTTCCTGCTCAACATTGCATAATAAACTTAAACCTGTACAATTTCAGGGTCAGAGCAGCTAGAGTCCACACTGACAACATCAAGCGTAAGTCAAGAACCAAACCTACACCTTGTGCAAGTACATGGCAGGGCCCAATCATGAACCCATTGACACGGGACAAATTGAGAATCTCCATTGGACCTAACAGTCATGTCTTTGAGATATAGAAATAGAAACCCACACAGAATTAGGGGCATCATGCAAATTCCACAAAGATAACAGCAAGGCAAGGGACTCCAACTCAGCAATCTAAATCTCTGGACCTTTCGAGATACCTGCTAGGTTTGTGATAAGGAGTGTTTAAGTTTAGACATTTGATATCATCAGAGTTTCTAGGAAAAGATTAGCAAACCACATTTCCTAATATCTTAAAGTGCATGATATGCAAAGCTAAAGTGTCCCATTTTAACAGAAAGAGAAGTCTACAAGTTGATCATTTCATGCAAAGGAGGAAGACTGAGCTGAGGCACATTTGTTGTGCTGTATTGTGTTTTGCTTCTTGAAAATATAAGATGCATCCAAGTGAATTTTGCTGGATTGTATGTAAGTATAGTTGATGAATTTAAATATTTAAATAGAAATAAGTTAATCTGTGAAAACAATTAACAAATAATAGCCATGGCAAAAAAACAGTTCTATAGATAGATAGATAGATAGATAGATAGATAGATAGATAGATAGATAGATAGACCCCAGTCATGTTTCTTGACACACTTTTGCTGAATGATTTGTTGGCTGAAACTCCTCAATGTTGGAGTGTCAGAGAGAGGATGTGCAGCGGTGTTTGTAAAGGAACTCAGTTTTGTTTTCATTCTCTCATCTTTTACTACCTGCAGTGGTCCAGAAGACATCCCATAATTGAGCTGGCCATTTCAATTAGCTTGTTGATTTGGTGGGTTTCTCTTGATGTTACCAACCTAGCACACCACACCATACTGGCGACACCACACTGGTCATCATAGAGTTGTAGAAAATATGAAGGACGTCACATCTCACATTAAAGGAATGTTATCAGTAAAATTACACAAGCGCATTACTGACAGAAATATGTGCAGCAAAAAGCTTTAGAGATGCTGCAGGACATTAGAAATGTGAGTATAAACGTGACACACTGCTGATAATGGAATAATGCAGGGACACGAAATATTAGACATGTTTAACTAAAAAAAAAATTAATTCGCTGGAGACTCTTCAGAATCTGTCAGGAATTCATTAATGTAATTGTAAAGCAATTCAGCTGAACTCCTTCTGAATTCAAATATTCAAATGTAATGTAGTAAGTAAATGTGAGGAGATCAAGTCATATTTAAAGTGTATGGAATGGGCTTGGATTTGTATATATATATGTACGAAATGAAGACATTTGTGAATATAAACTCAATTTTAAATATATATAAAGTCACTTCGAGTGCGTTTTATACTTCTATCAGAACATACTATATAATATATTTAAACATTTAGTTTTATATATATATATGTATATGTATGTATATACAGTATACTTCCATGCATACACATTTATATATAAGATATATATATATATATTATTGGGAGACAAACAGGAATATATATTTGGCATTTTGAAATATAAAGCCATTTTTGAATATATAAATCCAATGTCTAAATATGTAAAGTCGTTCCAGCTTAGAGTGATGATGAATCGTCAGCATTGTTGCCTTATTGTTCCAGTATCCTGGGTTCAAATCCCAGCCTTTCACTGCTTTAATTGAATTTCCAGGTCACAAAGCTTAGGCTGTTTGTCAAGTCTAAAGTCGACTCAAAGTCAGTGTGGGTTTCCGTACTCACTTGTACAAATTAATCCATGAATATAACGGGGAGAACATGCAGAAGCAATGTAGACCTTGACCAGGCTAGGAATCAGGCTGGAAACCTCTGACTCTGTGAGGCTGGAAAAGTAGCTCTAGACCACCACTCTGCCCTTCTGAAAACATCAGTGCTAAATAACATCAGTAAAACTAAACGCGTAAGTGGAATGGCAGTCCAGTTTCTAACACTTGATTGTAAGCTACAGAGGTCATGGGCTTTCATTCACGAGTTTCTGTATACAGGCACTTGGTCTTTCAGCATACTGTATGTCCAATAAGTGGCCCAAACAAAATAACATCTGGTCTACAAAGATGATAGGTACATGGGGAATGTTAAACATATTATTTTTAAAAAATCCCAATCATGCAAAGTAATACCTCAGGGAACTCAATTCACAAAATTCAGTATTAGGGCTCATTGAGTTTATTAGAAATGTGTTTGAGTCTTTTCACTTTATATACTCAGATTATTCACTACATATATTCATAAATGATTTTATATGTTCATGCTGTCTTTATATAAGCAGGAATGACTATCTGCTGAATTTTCAGACTCTGACTTTATATATTTATACTTTGATTATATACAGTATACTATATGCTGTCATTTGGTCATAAAGTCATTCAGATGATGATTTTATATATTCAGACTTTGACTTTACGTATTCAGAAATGAGTTTATATATTCTTCTTTCACTTTATTCTGACAAGACTTTATATATTCAAGACTTTTACTCTGTATATTCAGGTATTACTTTATATATTTGTACATTAATTTATATATTGGGAAATGACTTTATATATTCAGCATTTGACTATGTATTCAGGAATGACTTTAAATGTTCAAAATGGGTTTATATCACCATATTGAGGAATTACTGTATAAATTCATACTTTGAGTTTATATATATAAGAACGACATTATATAATTGGACTTTGACTTCATATATTTGGATTTTGACTCTGTATATTCAGAATTTGGCCTTATACATTCAGAAATTCATTAAATAAGGAAAAAGTGAATACTTAAGTCAAAAGTCTTGGTCACCTTCCTAGTCTGCACAAGTGACTCCTATTGCATTACACTGAATTAGTTTACTGATTTTCTGATTTCTGATGTTTGATCTGAGGTGTTTTATGTGTAATTGTCACCAAATCAAATTCCAGTAAACTGTTAATGGCAAAGTTAAATAAGATTCTATGAAGCAGCCTTCTTTAAAGATCACCAATAAGATATCATCCATCTGTACTTCTCTTACCTATTTCTCAATTTTCTGAACTGACTTATTTCTATGTTAGGTTTATGGGATGCTAGGTTTCCTTTTGGCAGCATAGTGTGTGAGGCAGAAACTGCCCATGGATTCTGCTAGGGCCCGCTCTTCAATTTCACATTAAAATACAGACACCCATTAACTTTTGAATACAGAAGGAAAACTGCAAACATGAAAATTTCTGATTCAATTTTCCACTTGTACTTCAAGATTATACAACTTTATGCAGTGGTGTAGGTCTAGAGTTGGGGCAATTTAAGGAATTTAGATGGGGGGCTAGAAGGGAAGCAAAGTGTAGCTGATGGCATTGTGGAACAATTGCAGCCCAGGATTTCATGATTATTTTGCCAAACAAATGAAGGGCCAGCGTGAGGTAAGGACAGACTCTCCATAATGGAGGTGTCAGCTGTAAGAAACCCTTTGGATTTATTTGAGCTCTGTGACTTCTTTTTCTTCACATCCTCATCTATTGTAGGGACTTTTCAGTCTACTCGACTATTCACATCCTTTCTTTTCTTCTCAGGGCTGATGCTGGTGACTTCTTCAGCATATGCAGGTAACATGTTTTCCAGTTTCCAGTGACTTTAACACTTTACCTTTTCTATCTAGAGCTTGTTTCTCCAGTTTTCACGTTTATTTTGTTAATCAATCAATAAACCTTTCCATCTGCTCATTTCCTCTTTGCTTTCTCCTCATGTTTTCCACGTATGCCATGTGCTCGCCTCATTTCCTGCACAGGCTGCAGTTGGTGTTCCTGCCATTGACCAGCTGAAGTTGGTTTGTTTTCACATCATGACTTTACTTCAGTTGAACTGAATGGCATCACTAACACTGAATTTTTAAATGTTTTTGTGGTAACTGTACATCTGAGAAAATGTTATTTCTGGAATAAATATTTGAAAATGTTCACTCATGGAAAACTGGGTGAGGTTTGACAATTTGATGTTTGTTGAAGGTGATGGTCCACAACAATACTATACACTGGAGAAAGGAGAGTTTGAAACAAAATGCAGCAAGTTAGAAAATCTAAGTATGGCGTAACATTCAGGTGTGTTTGTGGGCTGTTCAGACACTGGGGGCTTCAATTGAAGGAGTTTAGTATTTGGGTTCAGCAGTCTGTTCCAGGGTTGCAGGTTCCTAAGGCCATCACACCAGGACTGAGTAAAAGGCTGAAAACGGGGCTTGACAGGACACTAGTCAACCGCACCACAAAGACCACCGTCATACACACACAACCCCCACATTCACACACAGTGACAATTTCCAGTTGGTAATTAAAATAACCTAAATTTATAAATAAAAAAATAATAAGCCTTCATAATGAATTCCTTATTTGCTTGAGCATGGCTGGCTGTAGTAATTTTCATTAAATGTGACTTGCAAAGCTCTTCAGTTATAACAAATGTTAGGAAAAAACCAAAAGTGAAAAGCAAACTTCATTACAGCGATAGAGCACTATGGATATCAGGTGAATGTGGATGGTAAATTATGGGGTGAGCAGATTTTCAAAGTTCCAACCCGGGACACTTGTGTAGCACGTATGCCCACTCATAAAGCCCACCCTCATTTGTTTAATGGCTTCTTTATCTCATCATCAACAACGAGGGTTCAGGGCCCTTTCACAAATGTTTGCATAGATTCCCTTGTGTTTTAGGCGGCTCCTTTATGCATTTTGTGTTCTTTGGATCTCCAAAGTATTACAGAGCATTTTTGATGAAAAAATAAATCTTGTTATTTAATAAACATTCTCTGTTTGTCCTTATACTGGCTGGGGTCTAGCGGTATACCCCTCTAATGGGCATTTTTAGAAGTGCTTTTGGAAGTCTTTAGTGCTTTGAGTCTGCTCAGTCTCAACAGTCTCTGTCCAATTCTGCATCTTGACTACGTAAGAAAAAACATCCCTCAAATCTTAACTCTCTAAGCTCAGCCTCATTTACAGAGCATCCGGAAAGTATTCACAGCGCATCACTTTCTCCACATTTTGTTATGTTACAGCTTTATCCCAAAATGGATTAAATTCATTTTTTCCTCAGAATTCTACACACAACACCCCATATTGACAACATGAAAAAAGTTTACTTGAGATTTCTGCAAATTTATTAAAAATAAAAAAAAACTGAGAAGTCACATGTACATAAGTATTCACAGCCTTTGCTCAATACTTTGTCGATGCACCTTTGGCAGCAATTACAGCCTCAAGTCTTTTTGAATATGATGCCACAAGCTTGGCACACCTATCCTTGGCCAGTTTCGCCCATTCCTCTTTGCAGCACCTCTCAAGCTCCATCAGGCTGGATGGGAAGGTCGGTGCACAGCCATTTTAAGATCTCTCCAGAGATGTTCAATCGGATTCAAGTCTGGGCTCTGGCTGGGCCACTCAAGGAAATTCACAGAGTTGTCCTGAAGCCACTCCTTAGATATCTTGGCTGTGTGCTTACGGTCGTTGTCCTGCTGAAAGATGAACCGTCGCCCCAGTCTGAGGTCAAGAGCTCTGCGCATGTTTTCATCCAGGATGTCTCTGTACATTGCTGCAGTCATCTTTCCCTTTATCCTGACTAGTCTCCCAGTTCCTGCCCCCCACAGCATGATGCTGCCAACGCCATGCTTCACTGTAGGAATGGTACTGGCCTGGTGATGAGCGGTGGCTGGTTTCCTCCAAATGTGACGCCTGGCATTCACAAAAGAGTTCAATCTTTGTCTCATCAGACCAGAGAATTTTGTTTCTCATGGTCTGAGAGTCCTTCAGGTGTCTTTTGGCAAACTCCAGGCAGGCTGCCATGTGCCTTTTACTAAGGAGTGTCTTCCGTCTGGCCACTCTACCATACAGGCCTGATTGGTGGATTGCTGCAGAGATTGTTGTCCTTCTGGAAGGTTCTTCTCCACAGAGGATCTCTCAGAGGACCTCTGGAGCTCTGGCAGAGTGACCATACAAAAGTAGGTGCTTTGGTCACCTCCCTGACTAAGGCCCTTCTCCCCCGATCGCTCAGTTTAGATGGTCGGCCAGCTCTAGGAAGAGTCCTGGTGGTTTCGAACTTCTTCCACTAATGGATGATGGAGGCCACTGTGCTCACTGGGACCTTCAAAGCAGCAGAAATTTTTCTGTAACCTTCCCCAGATTTGTGCCTCCAGACAATCCTGTCTCATAGGTCTACAGACAATTCCTTTGACTTCATGCTTGGTTTGTGCTCAGACATGAACTGTCAACTGTGGGACCTTATATAGACAGGTGTGTGCCTTTCCAAATCATGTCCAATCAACTGATGAAGCTGCAGAAACATCTCAAGGATGATCAGGGGAAACAGGTTGCACCTGAGCTCAATTTGGAGCTTCATGGCAAAGGCTGTGAATACTTATGTACACGTGCTTTCTCAATTTTTGTTATTTTTAATAAATTTGCAAACATTTCAAGTAAACTTTTTTAATGTTGTCATTGTGGGGTGTTGTGTGTAGAATTCTGAGGAAAAAAATGAATTTAATCCATTTTGGAATAAGGCTGTAACATAACGAAATGTGGAAAAAGTGATGTGCTGTGAATACTTTCTAGATGCACTGTATATCTTGTCACACACGTGTGCATGGGAAGTAGCTGAAGGGCTTAGACAATACTGTTTATACATGTGCGGGGCGGTACACTGACGCTCTTCTGAGTTCTCTGCAGGTCTTACCCGGGAAATCCCACCAGGAGCCGCCATTTCCAGGAAGGACACATCACTTCCGGCCCCAAGGATGAGGTCATTTCCGGTCCCGGCCCCAAGGATGATGTCACTTCCAGTTCCGGCCCAGAGGACGACATCATTTCCGCCCTCTGTGCTATAAAGCTCACTGCCTTTGCTTAGGCAGGCAGTTCTGTTTTGGACTCTGTTGATGTACCTACTCTTACAATGCCTCAAAGACTTTGAGGAGTTCGCCGGAGGGTCAGGAAGGACGCGGTGCAGGCTCTGCTCCATGAGCATAACCCGGGGTTGACCACCCATCTTGTGGAGAAGGTAGAGGGGACCCACAGGCGTGGGCTGGCTTCTGGGGAACACACACGAGTGGCTCAGTATGCTCTCCTTGGCAGGAAAGCCGAGCTGCCCATCGGGACCAAGGTCCCTGTTAACGATGGGTTGTCCCCAGGCCGGCAGGTGAAGGAAATAATAAACTGGGAGTTTAACCCAAACAAAGGGCTGTCAGAGCAGGCGATGGCTCTCTGGCAACAGGTGGGTGAGTGGCTACGGCCATTCGAGTTGACCCCCTTACAAATAGTGCAGCAAGTGGCCTGTTTTTTGCTGCTAAAAAAGCTACCCCAGGATTTTGCCCAGCTGGCCTGGGGCGAATTCCATTCTATGGACGAGCTGCTACAAATCTTGCAAACCCAGAGGCCGGCTGTGAAACCTGGGAGGGCAGAACAGCCGCTCTGTGGACTACCCGGGAGCTATGTCCTACTAAAGCAGTCCCTTCCACGCAATCCAGAGCCTGTTCCGAAGTCGCCGGGCCGTCTGGCTTGCGACCTGTCAGGGAACAAGGCGGACCGTAGGGGACAATGGCGGGGTTGTTTGTGTGCCCTTAGCAATCCCCTGGCGGATAAACATACGGGAGAGCTTCTTATTAATGGACATAAAATAACAGCGCTGTTCGATTCCGGCAGTAACGTGTCTGTCGTTGCTCGCCGCTTTATTCTACCGCAACAATGGATTAAAAGAAGACCAGTCTAAAATGTATACACGGAGATATCCGCGCATACAATACCGCCCGGTGTTATGTATGTCTCGGAGGAACCCTTCGACAGCTTACCGTAGCGGTGCATCCGGATCCTCCGTTTCCTGTAATCCTCGGGCGAGACTGGTCTAATAGTGACAGCGGTAGTTTAGAAAGCATTCCCCGAAAAACTTATGGCCTCGTTATAGATGACAACGATTCATCTCAAGCTGCTTCCACACCGTGTAATCAGCCGGCAGGGAGTGGGGCGGTAGGCCAAGAGAATGACGAAGACACTCGGACCGTCCGGGCTACTACATCATCCACTAGCGCCCGGCAGCGAGGGAGGAATCTCCGCCTTGAGGTCAGACCGGACCCTCTCTCTGAATTGTTTGTTCAGTTTAGAGCAACACCGGCTTCTTTCAAGAGAGAACAGTGGAATGACGACTCTCTGAAGCACATAAAGAATGCAGTGGTTCTCGTTAACGGCCAACGCACGCATTTGCCCATGCCACAGGGACCTCACTTTGTCATTGATAATGAATTGTTGTATCGGGTGGCTGAACATGAGGGGAAGGTCCAGAAGTTGTTGCTAATCCAGCTGACCTACGGCAGGTTTGCGAGTTAGCACACTCCCACCTTCTTGGAGGCCATCTCGGCTCCGATAAGACATTAGAGCGAATTAAGCTCCGTTTTTTCTGGCTGGGGATTAACGAGGAGGTTTGCCGCTTTTGCATTTCCTGTCCGGAGTGTCAACTGCGGCAAATTCCTAGGAGGGACCGTGCTCCTCTGGTTCCCCTTCCCCTTATTGACGTTCCCTTTGATAGGATTGGGGTTGATATAGTAGGACCCCTAGAACCCTCAGCCCGAGGACATAAATATATACTCGTCCTCGTGGATTATGCTACCCGATTCCCTGAAGCCATTCCGTTGCTTTGGCTACCACAAAAAATATTGCACGGGAACTAGTAGGAGTCTTTTCGCGGGTAGGCATTCCTAGAGAAGTCCTGACGGACCAAGGAACGCCTTTTACCTCGGAAACGTTCAAGGAGACTGCCAAGTTACTGAAAATAAAGCATTTAAAAACCTCGGTGTATCATCCTCAAACCGATGGGCTAGTGGAGAGATTTAACCAAACTCTCAAGCAAATGCTACGTAAGGTAGTCAGCAAGGATGGGAGGAATTGGGACCAACTCCTCCCCCTTGTCCTCTTTGCATACCGGAAGTTCCTCAAGCCTCTACGGGTTCTCTCCATTTGAATTACTGTACGGAAGACAACCCGGGTTTATTAGATATTTTAAAAGAGGGCTGGGAAGGGGAGGCACAGCCCTCCACTAATATTTTGGAGTATATCCCCAATTCGCGATAGATTTGATGCAATAAGACCTGATTCTAAAAGTCATATAGAGGAGGCGCAATCAGCACAGGCCCGCCTTTAGTTCCAACCGGGGGATCGCGTCATGGTATTGGTACCAACTTCTCACTCTAAACTGCTCGCACATTGGCTAGGCCCCTACGAAATTAAGGAGAGGAAGGGATTGGTTGACTATTTGGTGAAACAGCCCAATCGCCGACCAGCTGAGCGAGTATATCATGTAAACCTGCTGAAACCGTGGAAGGAGAGGGATCTCGATCCCTCCTCCGGACAGCCCTGCTCTCTCTTCGCTGAAGTAAGTTCCCTTAATTTCAGCGAGCAGCTATCCCCCAGACAGAAACAAGAGCTCGAAGCAGCTATCCGCTCTGTCCCAGAGGTGGTAAGTGAACAACCAGGTCGGACCTCTCTGATTGCGCACGACATATTGACTGACCCGGGGGTGATCGTCCATGAGTGACCCTACAGACTCCCGGAGGCAAAGAAAGTAGAAGTGGAACTGGAAATCAAGCGTATGCTGGCACTAGGAGTAATCGAGGAAAGTAGTAGTCCCTGGTCCAGTCCCATCGTCTTGATTGCTAAGCCTGACGGCAGTTGGAGGTTTTGCAATGACTTCCGTCGGCTTAACCAAGTTTCCCGATTTGATGCTTATCCCATGCCTCGCGTGGATGACCTCCTCGAGAGACTGGGACCAGCCAAATTCTTGACTACACTTGACATGACAAAGGGGTACTGGCAGGTTCCTTTAACGGAGTCCGAAGGAAAAAACGCTTTAGCACTCCTAGCGGACACTGGCAGTATCGTGTCCTTCCATTTGGGTTACACGGGGTGCCTGCGACTTTTCAGCGTCTGGTGGACAAAGTGCTCCGGCCCCATAACTCGTTCTGTGCTGCCTATCTGGATGACGTTGTCATCTATTCCAGCACCTGGAAGGAACACATACAGCAGGTCACAGCAGTATTACGGACACTGGGGGAGGCCGGGCTCCGAATCAACCCCAAGAAATGTTTCTTTGGATTGAGAGAAGCCAAATATTTGGGCTACCTAGTGGGCCTGGGTACTGTGAGGCCACAGTGTTCCAAGTTGCAAGCCATAATGGCCTGGCCCGTCCACAAACCAAGCGGCAAGTCCAATCCTTTCTCGGTTTGGCGGGTACTACTCCAGAGCGGCACCCTTGACCAATATGACAAAGAAAAGAGCTCCTAATACGGTGGTATGGTCTGACAAAGCGGGGGCTGCATTCAGTGACTTAAAAAGGGCTCTGACTTCAGCACCTATCTTAATCTCCCCTAACTTCTCTCTCCCTTTTATCCTCCAGACGGACGCTTCGGACACAGGCTTGGGTGCCGTGTTGAGCCAAAGCGTCGACGGTGTTGAACACCCCGTTATGTACCTGAGCCGGAAACTGTTGGACAGGGAGACCAAGTACGGCGGTGGAGAAAGAGGCTCTGGCGATCAAATGGGCGTGACTCAGCTGCGGTACTACCTCTTGGGTGCGTGTTCACTCTGGTGACGGATCATGCACCTCTGAAGTGGATGGCCCTTCACAGGGAGTGAATCCACGGGTCACGAGGTGGTTTCTTGACCTGCAGCAGTACAAGTATACGCTCGTTCATCGACAGGGGTCTCTTCATGCCAACGCCGATGCCCTCTCCAGGGCCCACGACCTCACAGTGCAGGTCGCCCGACCCGGGGGTCTGGGCTGAGGGGAGTCTTGTCACACTGCGTGTGCATGGGAAGCAGCTGAAGGGCTTAGACAATACTTTTATACATCTGCCGGGGGGTACGCTGGCGCTCTTTCTGAGTTCTCTGCAGGTCTTACCGGGAAATCCCACCAGGAGCCGCCATTTCCAGGAAGGACACATCACTTCCGGCCCCAAGGATGAGGTCACTTCGCTGTTTTCAGCTACTTTGATTTAACTTGATGCTTCATTCAACATTCACGTTCTACCTGACAAAATACAAATCAGGCACTTCTCTTTCAGAATACAAAAAAATGTAGTAATGTTTTTTATTAGGGTTAAGATATGCATTTTGAATGTCATTATTATTTCCATATGTGTTAGAATAAACTTCCAAACATGATAAAGGTTATAGGAACACCAAGAAAAAAGATGATATGAAATATTTAGAAGGAATATTTCTAGTTTTACTGTTTTGAAGCAGTACAAAAAACAGGAATTTCCATTTTTATTATTTTCGAATTATTATCCATAGCAAATATATCTGCTATTGAAGACCTTTGACATATGCACCATTTTCAACGGCAGATCTCACTTTGTCAGAATTCATGTAGTTGATAATAAAATGATACTGCATATCCAAAGTACAATACCAATAGTTATGAAATACAAAAACAGCTTCATGGAAAAAAAATACAATTCTGAAATAGAGAAAGTGGAATGTGATGTCATTTGAAAGTTGAAACACCGCCCACATTTAGTAGACAGTAGCCTGTCCACCAATCAGGACGTTCAAGAAGGCTGTGGGGTGGGGCTGGGGAAAGGTGTTGCCGTGATACAGCAACTCGGCCATCTTTGAGTAAAGAACCAGAAACATTGCAACGTGATATCAGGGTATGCGATACAGCATTTCAATGGCAACACACTCTCCTTTAATTGCAGCAATGAGGACATTCATGATTTTATGCCATTTTTTAAAAGACTTTCTATTATTGTTCAGTCTCACCAGCGAGCCCAAAACAACAGGGCTAACTTTAAAGGGCTAAAAAGATGCAAAATAAATATCCATGAGGAAGTTTTTAAGGAAACAGGTTTCTTATATAGTGATATTGTATGTTTTGTATTTTTTCATCCAAACTACAAGATTTCATTCTGTGTAACGTTGTCAACATTACAAAATTCACGTGAATAAAATATAAATTACAAATAGCACCACTACTGAAATATTGAGAGAAGGAAATTTAAAGTCTTCTGCTTTCATTCTACTGAGAAGTGTCAACAAAATCTTATCATTGGACATCTTAGGATTGAAAGCACAATTGTAATGATTTAAGTACAAAATGTTTAACTGGAAACTCACATTAATTTACAAATTTTGGATGAACAGGTTTGACTGGCTCTGGCAGCTCTCTGTTAATGTGTGATTTTCATCTTTTGTTATTTTTAATACAGAAAAACCAAAGGTGGCACTAAAGATAAAGAATCAAAAGGAACCACTTTACGATGGTGACAATGTCACTCTGGAGTGCAGCATTGAGAGTGACTTACCTAACTGGAAATATCGCTGGCACAAATGGAGCTCATTATTAATGTGGACTAATATTGATGACAGCAGTGAAGGCACACACACGCAGTCCGTGTTTTCATATGACATTGAATTGTACTGGTGTGCTGCTATCAGAGATGATCATCCTTATTACTTTGAAATGAGCAACGCTGTGACAGTGACTGTTCAAGGTGAGTGTGTGTGTGTGACGACATGAAGGTCAGCAGTGAGCAGCAGTCATTTAACTTGTCCAGTACGTACTGAAAAGATGGAGGCTCTCTCTCCATATGGCTGATTGCTGGTTTTCAAGGAGTCAAGTTTAACTTCAACAGGTGACGATTACCTCTTTGAAATAAGAGCTTTCTGTATGTAAGTAAACTGAAGCGGAGTAAGATCACCACAATGGACCAAAAGCAAAGAAGATAAGAGTTGCCTCCTCTCCGTTGTTTATGGGTTGTCTGTTAACTTAGAGAGAGAGATGAGAAGACTCTCGTCTTTTGCAAAACTCTCTTAATTCTTCTTTTTATAAATCTTTGAAGGCATCTTTATGGCTTGCATCTCACGCACACTTAAAACTTTTATTTTGGTTTCACAGCGCGACAGTCATATTGTGCTTTAGTGTCTTTATCCTGGTCTGCAGCTCATCTTACCTAAGGCAACAGTTGTTCATCAAATCTTAAAAAGATGAAAAACTGTGTCTGTTTTTGAGGAGGTGGCATGTCGATGTATTGCTTTGTGTGTTTTATTCTTATTACGTAATCCGTGAGGTTTGATTCTGAGTAAAGATTTGAAAATAAGAAAAGTGAGTTGTATATGAAACTTCAATTACACAATGACATCTTCCATTTGTGAGAAGATGGACTAAAAGAGAGGACACTAGTTGTGACTTCCTGTGTTTGTTTTGTCAATGTTTGTTGAAAATTTCGTTCAGTGTTGAAATGGCAGCATCATTTATACCTGTGCTGATTTTCACTGATTTTCTGTCTTCACCAATGGAATAATTTCTCGTACATCTGGTTCCACTGCAGCAGGACACTTGGAGGGTGGGCAGCTCAAACAGGAGGAGGGAGGTTTAGCTGCAGAGTTGTGAACACAGAAGGAGGAGGAAAGAGTGGACTTTCATCCATTTAAGAAGACATGGTCTTTAGCCACTTTTACGGGTTTGATTCCTTCAAATGTCCAATCATTACACAATTAAATGGATGTGCTTCATTTATTTGTAAGCCGATTGCCCTCTCACTTCACCACTATCCAGAATTTCTTCATCCATGTATCATCAAGAATTTCTGATGACCATTTTATCTGACAAGGACATTTGCATCCATTATTCTGATTGGATTTTATTTTACTTGTCAAGAAAATTCTACAATTGGAACGCATATTTTATCAGATCACATATTTCTATGTAAAAATAAATACCCACGTTCCTGATATTATTTTGGGTGACTGTAATTATTTCACAGTGTTATCCATCCATCCATCCAATTTCCAACCCGCTGAATCCGAACACAGGGTCACGGGGACAGTGTTATCTGAACTCCCAAATACAAATAGCTGATGAGATGTTCTACTGAGGCACTGACACAGGACTATTCTAGATGCTTGCCTATTCGCAGACCTCATGAGCATCTCAGACCATAATATTCCTGGTCCTTTCTTACAAACAGAAACTAAAATAATCTAAAACAAATCTTAAAAAAACAGCGCACTAGTGAACGAGTGAGGATATTCATGATGAACTTTTTATCATGACAGCAGTACAATGCAAGTCCTGTATGATGTTCGTCTTTTTGGAAGCTGGCTTTGACGTAAGCACAGTCGACTGTAATGAGAGACAAATTCTTCCATTATGCCTGTTGATGTTATTCCACTAAGAACTCTTAAAACAAAGCTCCTCTTACCATCTGAACTATAAAAATGAAAATATTAAAGGAATTCAATATTAAAGAGAAACTCACTTCATTTGCAAGTTTTAAAGTAATAGCTCTGCTGTTTCTTCTCTGTTGTAAATTACATTTCTTTTTCAATACAGACAAACCAAAAGCGACACTTAAAATGAGGAAACCTGAGAACATCGGAGACACACTGACCCTGAACTGCAGTTTTGAGGGCGGATTTACTGGCTGGAGATACACCTGGTTGAAACTGAACTGGACAGGACAGATTGATTTAGTTAATGGCATCACTGGAGACACTTACACGGTCCAGTCTGTGACTCAGTCTGATACTGGAGTGTACTGGTGTGCTGGTGAGAGAGATGAGCATCCTAAAATCACCAAGTTCAGCAATGCTGTTACGCTGAGTTTTCAAGGTAAGTTTGTGACTCCAGGAGGGTAAGCAGACTGCGGTGGTCACTATCTGTCCAGCACAAACAGGTGACCACAGAGGTGTCATTCCCATGAATATTCTCAGTGGGTTTAAAGTTTGAAAGTTTGAGTGGTAAGACTTCAATGGCTTCTTCTTATTAATTCATTTACACTTTGACATCAGACATCATCTGACTGTAAGTGTTAAGTAACACACATTCTGCTCTGATTTTAGTATTGTTTGAACTCATTGAGACATCACTACATTTTACACGATACTTGGAAAGGAAAAAGGAGAAGCTCTTTTAATTTTTTCTCTTTTTTTAGTGTTACTGTGAATTGTCTGTGATGCTCTGGAAGCTAAACAGCCTTAATGGCAAAACTCTTTGGTCAGCAGGGCTGCTCTACCTGTGAAGTCCGTTCAGGTGTCTCTACTTTACAATTTTTACTAAAATTAAAACTGTGACACCCTCCCCTAAAATCCAGCAGACTCTTTCAGTTTCACTTGTCTCTCCCCTCACTGACATTCTTTCATTTTCTACCGCTTATCCGAGACTAGGTTGGGGGTACAGCAATCTTACCAGCTAGCCCCATACGTCTCTTTCACCATCCACACTTGAAAACTCCAAGGGATTCCCAGGCCATCTTGGAGATTTTATCCTCCCAGAGGGCTGTGGGTCTTCCCTGCAGTCTTCTCTCAGTTGGCCTTGCCTGTAAAACTTCCACCATATGTTCCCAAAATATATATTATGCACATTTTGTTGAATTTTACGGTTGATATTATCATTAATAATTTTTCATATGACTCCACTATCTGTTCAAATTTTTGGAGGCTCACCTCCATTTTGTGGCCATTCGCATAGTCTCTTACAATTTTCTTTACATGTTTCTTCTATGTCTGTTTCCGAACACAGGGGTCCTTTGTCATTTTGAATCCTGCCTATAAAAGATGCTGGCTTGCTAATGCTGAAGTCTAAGTTTGTGCGTTAACCTCTTGAAAATCAGTTTAGGGAATCCGGTCATGTTTAATTTTGATTACGAATTTGGGCTGCATGCCTGGTTTTGATTTCCTAAATATCTTTTGGTTCCGTCCTTTATTAGTAAATTGACAATGATTTTCTCTTATCTACTGGTCTAGGGACTCGTATTTATTTTTCACAATTTGCCTTTTCCCCAGCATAGGCAGAAAAGAGCTGAGCTAACCACTACACCATAGTGCCTACTCCTGTGTCAGGGCATGAGGAGAAAAAAACACAACTAAATTTCCAGCAGCCATCAGAAGTGACATGCAGTCCAGTCAATGTGACATTATCAGTCTTACCTCCAGCCTACAGAATCAGTCTCATCAATGTTGTGAGCTAGCAGTCCCAAGGCACATAAGTCCTAAAAAGTTACAAAAGCATTTCCAATAATGCCCACTAGAGGGGTATATTCCACCAAACCCAGGTGACATACATGAGCATGATACACAAACACTTCATAAAATTAAAAAAGGTTTTGTTCTTCATAAAGATGTTCTGTAAGTCTATGGATTCCAAACAGCACAACAGCAAAATGGAGTGGCCTTAAAACACAAGGAAATCCAAGGCGAGCACAGTTTCAATACAGAATTCCCAAAGCAAAGTGAAAGAACAAAACACAAAGGTCAGAACTGCAGAGAAATCAAACAGGCACAAAGCAAAGAGAAACACAAGAACTGATCAGACACCCAGAATGCATTCAAAATGAACCACCAGGAACTATGGGAGACCTCCTAGATTGATAGGATGGAGGGCAGTGACTGGCGGGTGTCCCCTCCTCTTTAGGGACCACCCACAAAACACATGGGACATAGCACAGGAATCTTAAATACAAGATCAAAACCAAAGAGCAATGCACATAATCAAAAAAAGCAACATTAACATAAATAAATGGCACAAAAATGAACAAAAAAGACATGAAATAAGACTTTGAACCCCAGCTATGGAGATGGAGGTGGTGGGGGGGTTTATAGGGATGGAATTGTTGCTGAAACATTACAATGAAGTGGTGCACTAGTGTGACACGCACAAGAGGATCAGACTTGAGCAGTGGTCACAAACTGTCCAACACTGATATTATTAGAGGAGCTCCATCTGCACATGGCTGTCCTGTAACTTCAGAACTGATGACATTTAACTCTCTGAAGGGACATAAACCAAAACTCACTAAGGTCTCTTTTTATATGCAGACATGTCTTTAAATTGTTGAGAAGCAGCCATGCACTCTGCACTTCAGAACCTCAGAAGAGGTCATCCACCTGAAGCTAAGCATGTTTTAGCCTGGCCGGTACTTGGATGGGAGACCATCTAGGAAAAGCATGGGTATTTGCTGGAAGATGTTTTGGTGAGACCAGGGTCTGTGCGTAGATCCCAATGGCCCAGTGTAGTGATGGGGACACTGTGCTGTAAAAATGGTGCTGTCCTTCGGATGAGACATAAAACCGAGGTCCTGAATCTCTGTGGTCATTTGGATCCTTGGGCCTCCTTCATAAAGAGTAGGGTGTATTCTGATGTCCTGGCTAAATTGCCCTCCATGGCCTAATTATTCAGGCCCCTAATCATCCCCTGTCTCTGATTGGCTAACTCTCTCTCACCACTTCACTACCTAACAGCTTATGTGTGGTGAGCGTCCTGGTGCAAAAATGGTTGTCACTGCATCATCCAGGTGGATGCTACACATTAATGGTGGTTGAAGTGGCTCTCCACTCTCTATGTGACGCACTTGGAGTAGTGAGAAAAGCTCTATATAAATATAAAAAACTATTACTATTATTATTAAGCACTGAAACTTTTTTAAATCAGAAGTGTTAAAAAACACAGTAATAAAACTAGATTTTAATTTTATCTACAAACACAGATTTATGGACTTTAAAGCAGCAGTTTGATTAGCTCTCTGAGTCACTCTGTATATTTGGTTTTTTTTTTCTTCCCTACAGAGAAACCAAAAGTCACCCTAAAGATGAGAAATCAGACAGAATTTATTTACGAAGGTGACGATGTGACTCTGGAGTGCAGAATTGAAGGGGCCTTACCTGGCTGGAGATATCGCTGGTTCGAAAGCTCAGGAAACAGGTGGATGGAGAATACTGACATCACTGGAGACACGTACACGATGACTGTTCTGAGCTCATTTGGCAGTAAACAGTACTGGTGTTGGGCTGTCAGAGATGATCCACCTGATTACTCAGAGGTCAGCAATATTGTGACAGTGAAATTTCGCGGTGAGTTTGTGATGACTGGGAACTCAGAGGTGTGAAGAGGTCACTTACTGTCCAGAACAGAGTAAGAGGAATAGAGGGTCTCTCTGCACGTGGGGGCTTAAAAGCTTTAGAGGAGGGGAGTTTTACAATGAAGTGTAAAGTCTTTGAAATCAGAGATCAATGTGAGGAAATAAACTAAAGCTTAGTATGCTCACCTCAGGAGTGCCACTCATTCAACAGCCTGTTTGTTAACACGAATTGAAAGACGACAGTCTCACAACTCACTGAACTTTTTATCTCTCTTCTCATATAATGTTTTCCTTAAAGGCACCTTGTGGTTTGTTTCCTTGTTTCTTGTTCATGCTGTGTAGTCAGCAGGCTCACTCACATTGTTCTTTAGTGTGTCTGTTCAGCTCTGCTGCGTTTCTACCTGAGACTAAAGGCATTGATCGCATCTTAAAAACAAGAAATAAGCAGTCGTATGAAAATTAGTGAAGTGACGGATTGCTATTTATATTTGTGTACTTTTTTCTTATTGTCCAATGTTTATAGTTTGTGTGTAAATTTCTGAAAACATGAATTACTAAAATCTCTAATAATTGAAAAATGTTGAGGAAGCAAAATTTTATAAGCTGACTGGCTGATTTAATTCTACTGTGGAGTCTTCAAACCTGAGACCTGTTCGGAATGAGTATATAACCAGAGGACGTGAATTCTAAAAAGAAACTCATTCCATTTACATGTTTAAAGCAAAGGATGTGATTGGCTGATTTCTTTCTTTTTTCCATACAGCTGGATTAAATATGACACTGAAAATGAGGAATGAGAGGAAACCCGTGCACATTGGAGAGAACGTGACTCTGGAATGCAGCATTGAGAGAAGCCTTCCTACCCAGAGATATAAATGGAGGAAATGGAACCGGACAGATTTAATTAGATGGCTTGAAATTGGAGACACTTTTCTAATTCGGTCTGTGACTCATTCTGATAGTGGAGCGTACTGGTGTTATGTTTCACCATTGGTACAACCCAGTAATGTTTTTCTCCTGACTGTTCAAGGTGAGTGTTTGAGTTCTGAAGGGTCAGCAGTGTGGTCACTAACTGCCCAGCATGACACAATAATAAGGGACCTTTAAATCATTTAAAGTTCAATTACTTCTTTTAAATTGTTAATTTACACTCTGATATCCTATTTCAGGTGATCTCACTGAATTACCATACAGAAATACACAACAAGAAGGGCTGACAAAGTTGACATTTCACATCATTTGTTGTAAACTTCTTCGAGATAAGAAGCTTGCTGGACATACTGTATTTTGCAAACTTCTGGTTCTCAAGATGCCATGCAGCCTTAAATTCACACATTTGTTTGGTCAGGAATCGAAGTATAATTTTAATGGCAGTCTAAGTATCTCTGATTTATTTTGTCATTAGTTTAACACTAGAATTCCTCAAGCCTACAAAAAAATTCATAATCCCAGCTAGTGTTGGGCGGTATGACCAAAATTCTATATCACAGTATTTTTCTAAATTATACGGTTTCACGGTATTCAACGGTATTTTTTTCCCATGCATGAGTGGATGTTAACCACATTTTCCATTGCAATTACTGCAGTAGACTGACTAAGAATAACCTATTCCACTGTCATGAGAATTGTACATTGTACAAAAAAAATATTTTAATGTGCACACAAGTATTAATACAGGCTTGCATGGCCCCTGTTTTGTCTTGATAGAGTATTATTTTACTCTACTTTCCCCTTTTGTATTATTAACATGTAGCCTTTGTCAGAATGCTTCAAATCTCCCAGATGTACCACTGTTTATAAAGTACTGTACAATATAACTTCTTTCCACCTTCCCTTCTACATCTATAACCTCAGGCAATTAGGTGTAGTAAAAGACAAGCAGGAGTTAAGTTACAATTTAAACAATGTGTTATTGATAATATTCATAAATAATAGCAATGTGCAAAGTACATTTGAATATTGTCAACCATACAACCTGATAAATGGTGCTGTGTAGTTTCAGGTGGCACACAGACTTGTTAGTTACTTAAAATGTCTCTAGTAAGGCATCATTTGTGGCCAGCTTTCTTCAGAACAGGCACATTACCTGTCTCAATATGGCTGCCGAGCTGTGCTCTTCATTGTGTTGCTGGTTCGCCCCATTGACTAAGCATGTAGAGTGGGGCGAGCGAGATGTAAGACCTCCCAATGAATCGACTGAGTGAGCGCAAAGGAAGGCCGGAGGTGTGCCAACCTCGGATGGTCTGTCTACGCACTGTGGCGGCAGCCAAGATGGAGGTCAGCAGAAAAGAGCAGGAACTGCGGTGTAGAGAAAAAGAAAGATCATCAGTGGCCCCTCTCATTCCAAAGTGGTATCGCTTATCTTCTAGTACCCTGAAAGGTGGTCCCCAAGTGCCTATGTGTGAGAGCACTTTGTAGTACACTGCATACTTAGCCATACTGTATTCTTGCCATTTAAATTGTTCATAACATTTAACCGAAAAGCACTTATGCTTTTCCTGTTATTGTCATTGCTGAGAATGCGTCCAGCTTGGGTTGAGTGGCTGGTTTGTAAATGGCAGACCAATCTGTTGGTGGTCCTCCTGTAGATACAAGATTCTTTGAAGACAGAGGTAGGCTTGTATTAGACAAAGGGACCATGGCATTGTTATGCTACTGTTATTTCCATAGCTGGCCGAAGTGTTTCTATGTCACTTTTGTAATATTGGGACAGGTCAGCCATTAGCTAAACAAACAAACAAGCCTGATGGGCTGAATGGTCTCCTCTCATTTGTCAAATTTCTTATATTCTTGACCAAAGAAACACATAAAGGCACAGCTTAACATTTTTTGAGACAAAAAATCAAACTAAAGTCAAATCATGACATTGTCAATTAAAAGCAAATGCAGGGATTTGAATGTTAGCTACAAACTCACTTCATTTACGAGATTTAGAGCAGCTGCCTTGACTCTACCATCTCGGTGTCTGAGTGTAAAACTGATTTCTTCTCTACAGTGACACAAAAAGTGAATCTGAAGATAAAGAATCCAAAGGTCCCATTTTACACTGGTGATGACGTGACTCTGGAGTGCAGCAGTGACAGTAACTTATCTGACTGGACATATCGTTGGTACCACTGGAGCGAGGCAGGCATGTGGAATGAGCTTAAGAACTTCACCGAAGACACTTACACTCTCCAGTCTGTGACTCAGTCCGATGGTGGAAAGTACTGGTGTTACGCTTTCACAGACAATCCTCTGCATTACACAGAGTTCAGCAATGCTGTGATACTGACTGTTCAAGGTAAGCGTGTGACAAAAGGAGGGTCAGTAGGGTCACTCACCTGTGCAGCACAGACTGGAGGCACTAGAGGCCTTGTCTTAATGTGACTGGTCAGTAGTTTTAGAGGAGGGTGACTTAACTCAAGTGTAGAAATTTGACATAATAAAGTTATCTGTATGATAAGACGCAGTAACTTAGGGAGTAGACGTTTCATTGTCATACGTATTTTGAGACAAAGAACTCCTTACTGGACACGTGTAAATAATGCAAAGGGTGGCTTTGTAGCACCTACTTTATTTTATGCAGGATTTAAACCTCTAATGAAGATCACTCCCACGGGGGGCATAAACAAAGATTTTACAAAATAACAACAGACAGAAATAAACAATATGATGTGTAAGTATATATAGATGTGCATTTATTTATTAAATAATTATTAAACAGTTATTTAATAATTAATGATTATTATTATTAAATTAGAATCCCAAAAATAAATTATTGTGGTTAGATGGACATTTTAAGCAATTTGTACTTAAGGCCCGAGGGCCACAGGAAAACAATAGAGTAATAATGTTCTAGAAATTGCCAAAATAAGCTGCAGTAACAAATATTTCATTATTATCATTATTTCATGAGGCCTTGTATGTTTTCTGAGTCGTGGAGGGCCCTTTAAGGTTTCTTTGATCTCAAAATGGCTACTGTATTGAGTCCTTACCGCCTTCTTTACACTATTGTTTCTCAATCTTCATGTTCCCGCAACCCAGTTTTGCCTTTTGAAATTCATTGGCAACCCACTAGTAACAACTGCAAATAGCCCCCTTGGTAAAACAAGCACGACTGGGGGTCCCACTTAGTGAAAAGGAAAAATATCCTACAGCACTGCCAATCACTTAGACCCCCTGACATACCAACAACAGCAACCTGTGACCCACCTGTGGTGCGACAGTGCTCGAGAAACACTGCCTTACATGGACCTGGTGTGTGGATGTCAATACTCAGAGACAGGAGTGTGCTACTCTGAACCGGCGACCCACACAACACCCTCAGAGCCTCAGTTTGCAACGACCTGCACACTCTGAGATCCACGTATATCCAGTTTGACATACGGCCAAATGACTTCTCCCAAATGGAGACATAAGTCAACAAATGACTGTATAGCAGCGTTTCTCAACCTTTAAGTATTTGCGACCCGAGTTTTCATAACAGTTTTAATCGCGCCCCCCCTAACATTTTTTTGAAATGTAGTTGCATATTTTATTATACCTACTTAACTTTAATCGACATTTATCTAACTCTATATTTATTGTTCTAGTATCAGAATGTAGTTTAAGTTCATTTGTTTTGGTTTCAGCAGATGTTTTTTTCATATTTTTGATTCTTGTTTTCTTTTCTTCACATTTTCGCTCCCCCCCTGGAGGTCCCGCCCCACAGGTTGAGAACCACTGCTGTATAGGCATTGTCAGAATAAATTTGTTTGTGTTGTTTGCACATGAAAAATTTACTGCGGCTGAGACACTGGTTACAAACGGTTCCTGGAGTAACATTGGTTTGTGGCAGAGACGTTACGTAAAGTGGTCCTTGGAGAGCAGAGTTGTCAAATATTAAAAAGATGAAAACAAAACCTTCTCATTAAAATCATGTAAAAGGCAAAGTAACAACAAATAGATGATGTCTATTTTTATTCCTACTATCCAAACTATACAGTTTCATTTTGTAAAGTTCTGAAAACTGGAAGCCTAGTCTCTCTGAAACTTAAAACTCTTTAACAATCATAAAATTATAATAATAACAGCTGAAATGGCAAATCTTAACTTAGCCAAAAAATAATAAAATCAAAATTGTGTACACTGGTTTATTGCAGTTATTCAGCTAATGAGTCTTGAAACAAACTCACCGTACCAATAGATATGTTAGGAATGAAAACTTGAAAGTAGGGCTTTACTTTTAAAGAGAAGCTGACGTCATGTACCAGAACTGGAGCAGCCTGTGTGATTGACTAATGACACATATCTCCAAATTGGGTAGAGTTCTTGTTGTCTCGATTCCTTGTAGATACTTGATCAGTTTGTCGGTGTTTAAATAGCTCATTGGCATTTTGTTTTTTGGTATTACTGTTTCTCTCCCATTGTTTGCTTGACCAAGATATAACATTTGGTAAAATTTTAATGAAGAACCGTAAATCATCAATGTGTTATTTTTGAAGTCTATTTTTTAAATTGTGTCATATATTAATTTTCCACACTAAACTGCATTCTAAAATGAAGGATTTTTTAAATACATTTTAGAAAATACCTAACCTGTGCTTCTGTTCTGAAATGGAGACCAAGGGGCAAGAATCCAAACATGAAAGCAAAAGTCTTAAAACTTACCAGATTTGTGCACTTTAAACTGACAAAGGTTTTGACTTAAGAAATGTACCTTCCATATTTCTGAGGCATGCTTGTGACAGGAAAAGTAATAAATGTAGGTAATAAATGTCATTACAGACTCTTATGTGATGTTCTTGAGTTAAGGATACATTTCCTGCTGATTGTTTGCTCATTGCAGCCCTTGTGGGCAGAGTTTTACATTTTCTACAGTCCCCAGTGTCTGTAGTCTCACAATAGCTTTAGGCCGCATGTGTTTCTACTTTTGCGTCTCCAATTCCATTTATCAGCAGTTATGTTCTGCCATGCCTTGTAATACATGATGCTCTCCACTAAGTTTGCCGAGTGTCTGATTGAGAGATGTGGAGATGTCTGTCTCCTATGAAATCATCTGATTTGAGTATGAGTGTGCATCTGCCATCAAACCACTGTGACTGTACACAATTTAAAATGTGAACCAGCACTGGTGGCACTTATATGCTCAAATCATACCCTTTTGTATTATGCAGTGCTGGTGCACATGCAGACACAGTGATTTAACAATACATAAACACGCAAATCAATTGATTGGTTTTTTCCTAAATGGTACCTCACATTCAATCAAAGTTGTATATCACATTGGTCCTCTGGCTGCAACCTAAGTGCAAAGAAAAGTAATTATTATTAAGAAAACAGTGGGGTAGCAATGTTCTAGAAACTGTCAAAACCTTTCATTATTATTATTATTAATTATTATTATTATTATAATGATTTCAAAGGGCACTGTATCTGTTTTCGACTCTTGGAGGGCCTTTACGATTTGTGTAGAATGGCTGCACCATGTGGCTAATTCTTATGAATTCAGCCCACTCTGCATTCCTTACACCAGTGTTTTTCAACCTTAATGGTTCTGCAACCCAGTTTTGCCTTTTTAAATTCTTTGATGACCCATCATACACTGTTGCAGATCGATTAGATGACTAAATGTAATCCACTTGTGAACCAATGATCGCAACCCATGACCCACTGGTGGCAATGCGGGTTGTGAACTTGTGCTTGAGAAACACTGGTTTAGGTGACCTTCCACAACCCACTCACTAATCAGTGATGGCAATTTGTGATCTAGTGGCTGAGAAACACTGCTGTCCATGGACCCAGAGTGTGGACACCAAGACTTGAAGATCAGTTTGTGCTGCTGTACCAACAGTTAGAATCTCTGTAACAGGAACCAACCCTGAACCCACAGAACCTCAACTGCAATGACTTGTACATTTTCTCACCGACGTACAGCCGTACAGGTCACTGGAAAGGGGTGTGTGGTGCTCCCGATATCTATGCGAAAGGATGAAGGTCCAAGTCTTTAGAGTTGTGGTGCTACATGTCTGGTTGCGAGACATGGACTCTATCCAGTGACCTGAGATGAAGACTGGACTCATTCAGTACTGTGTCTCTCCGGAAAATCCTTGGGTACTGTTGGTTTGACTTTGTGTCAAATGAGCGGTTGCCCATGGAGTCCCGAATGAGGCACATGACCTGCATTGTTAGGGAGCATCAGTTACGGCACTATGGACATGTGGCGTTTTCCCGAGGGTGATCCAACTCGTAAGATCCTCATTGTTGGGGACCAGAGTGGCTGGACCAGGCCAATGGGTCAGCCCACGTAACACCTGGCTGCGGCACATAGAGGGTCATTTCCAGAGGGTGGGATTAGACCGCATGTCTGCCTGGGGGGTTGCCAACCAGGATCCCAAGTTGTTTCGTGTAGTGGGTGTAGCAACACACTGTGCCAGTGCATGCTCCCCAACTTGACTTGATTTGATACAGCCAAATTCACGTATGTCCAAATGGCTTGGACCCAAATAGAGCCTTAAATCAGAGCACCACTGTATATACAAAATATCTCAGAACACTCTCAACTAAGAATCTGGAAAAACAATAAAATGTAGCTACAGTGATCAACTTCGTAATTAAATATAACAAATCAAGATGAATTAAGGTAGCTTTAATATGTTTAATAATAAAAGGTTCTGGACACACACAGCTTTGGTCACATCCCTCTGTCTTTCTTAAACTATAATCAAATTCTCTCCACTAATTGTATTATTTCATTCAACCAAACAACAGATAGTTGTTTCTGGACATTTGACTGGATGACTCATTCATGCCCAGATGACCAATAATGATACAGTGGCCATGTAAGCAGACAATAAATGAAACCCCACTGCCACTATGGCAGCTTTAGCTTTAGAATCCCTTTCAAGTTTAGAGGTGGTCCTGCTTTTATATTAACCATTTGAACTCTGCCCTCCCCTTGCATTTTGGCACTTATAACCCCAGCATCCACAGCAATATTTAACAATTTCAAAAGTCCCAAATTTTTTTTGTCAGAAGCAAAGAACAAAAACACTTCACATGATTTTCTCTATCGTCTGATCAATCGCTCTGCATCAGGTGAACTCGGACAGGAAAGAACCCCTGCAGAGCAGAAGGGCAGAAGCTCTCTTTGCCTGTTTGTACTTCTCTGCGCACACTAAGAATCTCTTCTTTTGAGCTGCTCCCATGATAAAGTACAACTGAAATCTGTTACATTCTTTACTGAAAAGATAAAAAGAAAAATAAAAGAGCAGCATGACTTGTGTAAGTAGTGTAACAGCATAACTAGTTAACTACAGTAGGTATATTATGTGCATAGTCCAATATAGCAGAGGCCGGTACGCTAGCCGTCTGAGTTATGATGGCAGAAAGGTGTAGCGGCCTTTAGAGACTGTGCCTCCACAGCAGTGAACTGCAACATTTATAGAGCAGAGTGGCATTACAGAAATATGTAGGCCGTTATTCAGGGTTATGACGATACTGTAGACATGCAAGGCGTTATACCGGTATTTCAGGTATATTCTGCTATGCGGCTGGTCCAAAAACCTGACTACTGGATTCAAAGGGTTAAGAGTCACCATGCTAAATCACCCCGTAGTGGCTCCTGATCTCCCTGATTATTCGGCAGCCTTTAAATGGCCAGCTCTCACAGACACTCTCAATGCCTCCTATTGTTTTAAATGAATGAATTATTTCTTGGCCAATAAGCTTTTGAAAAAGCTGTCGTTCGCTATCATGATTATTTACTAAAACTGACCTATTACTTTCTACTGGAAATGACCCAACATGGGCTGATAATCGCTTAAACGATGCAGCACAACACAGATACCACTTCTCAACAATATGGTACTTCAGGACAAGGACAATCTAAACAATCCACAGTTAGGTCAAGCAATGAATAACGCCTAACAACTCTGGAAAACATAACATTGATTACTACCTGATAATCGTTTACAAAACCAACGGCAAAAGGCCATCCAGAAAAAGCTTGGGGTGCTGCTGGAAGAGGTGCTGGCAAGGGTTAGGGTTGAATGTGGATACCAATGCCCCAGTGCAGTGCCAGGGGACATTGTGTTGTGAAAAAAGCACCGTCCTTGGATGAGACGTAACACCGAGAACCTGATTCCCTGTGGTCATGAAATATCTCTGGGTGTCCTTTAAAAAGAATAGGGGGTATCCCGATGTGCTGGCTAAATTGCCCACCACAGCCTAGTTATTTTGGTCCCCTAGTCATCCTCTATCCCTAACTGGTTAACCACCTAACAGCTCATGTGTGGTGAACGTACTGGCACAAAAATGGCTGCCATTGCATCTTCAATGTGGATGCTATAAATTGGTTGAGGGTGAATTGGCTCCTCACTAACTATGCAAAGTGCTTTGAGTAGAAAGAAAAGAATTATATAAATGTAAAAAATTATTATTATTAAGGAAATAGAAACGCATTACATGCAATCAACAACTTACCAAAGACCTCCAGTTACTTTTGGTGGCGGAGTTCTGTATGGTCTCTGCCTAGATTCTGTCCTATTGTCATTAGACCATTGTAATAATTTAGTAGCATACCAAACAATGGCATAAGTATGTTTTCCTGATTAAAAAAAAACCAATGAAAAGTACACTTATGCCAAAATATAAATGAAAAAAAAAACAAAGTTGAGGTGAAGTGTGTAATTGAATTGGAAGGTTTGATTATGACCATCTCTCCTGATTTTGACAATGAAAACACAGAAACTCTTCTCCGTTTTCTTTCAGTGGGGTATTCAACAGAAAATGCAATTCGAATCGGATTATCATTTCTGGTGCTAATTGTGCTGCTGGTCCTCACGAGTGACTGCTTCTGGGTCAGAGTGCTCTCCGCCTGCAGATCTGCTGAGGGAGGACAAAGTGATCTGAGCCTTTGAACAAGACGGGTGGTCCCAGAGATGACATATCTGGGTGAGTGTCTTGCATAAAATAATAGGACTTTAATCTGGTAACATCTGTTGTGGTTTAACTTTTGTTGTTTTTTTAAATATATTATCAGGTTGCAAGCTAATAAGTTAAAGAGAAAATCATGAAGATAGTTTAAAGTTTGTTTACAATCAGATTGATGAACAAAAAAGAAATCTAAACAATAACAGATTTCTTTTAATCATCCATGTGTAAAGAAAGCAAAAAACAATGATAATGGTTTGGGGGGATTCACCCCGTATATTGTAGGGTCGCTGCAAGAGAAAAGATGTGTAATACTCTGCTGAGTATTCATAAAAGACCGAGTCACAAAACAGGACTGAATTGCACAGCAGAGCTGATGGGTTGTATAGCTGAGGGGAGGAAGAGGCGGGTCATCTGGAGGGAAAAGGCAGAAGTGAGGTCATTGGAGGGTGTGGTCTGGAGCCAGAAGAGGAAGTGGACTAGGTCTTACTTGTTCCTGTAAGGATGGAGAAGAGGCATTAGTGCCACACACCAGAGTTTCAACATTAACTACACCCCCCTGCTGCCTTCCATGCGCGGGTGGGTAACACGTTATATGTGAATGACAGAGGTCAATAACCTTAATGAAAAACTGGTGGCAGCACAGATGCAAAGCTGATCAGACCAGAATAAGTAAGTCAGACCATCTGGCACATTACAAAGAAAATAAATGAGTACAAAATGTGCCAATGAGTTATCAAGTTGTTGTCTGTTTTTCAGGGGTCAAAATGCTGTAAATAAAACGTGGCATAAATTGACCTATTTACTAGATCTGTAAAAGGTAGTAAAATGGAGGAATTCTAAATGGATGACAAAGTCTTTCCAGACGTTCCCAATGCAGTCCATGTGAGTGCCTGCCTTCTTTAACTAGCTCATAAATGAACATTAAATTGAAAACAGTAAAAATAGAACACCTTTAAACAAACAAAGCCAACAGAATATTTTCATAAAAATATTGTTAATAAAGCATATGCACAAACGGAGAAAATGCTTCAAAAGTTGTAAGTCAAGTTTAGCAAATATAAACAAAAGATGAGAAGTGATAGATAGATAGATAGATAGATAGATAGATAGATAGATAGATAGATAGATTAAACTTTATTTGTCCCGCGGTGGAAATCTGGCTTTTTACAGAACCTCTGTAAATAAATAAATACATAAAGAGGTAGATAAGTAAGTAAGCAAATAAATAAATATACACACACATGTTGGTCTAAACACACACCAAAATTATTATAAAGCAAGAAAATAAAAACAGTAATACAATGCAATATCCTGAAAGAAACAAAGCCAATGGAATTTTCTCAGAAAGATTTCGCTAAAAAAAGCATTTGCACAAATGGAGACAATTCTTCAAAAGTTGAAGGCCAAGTCTAATAATTATAAACTAAAGATTATGAAGCGACAATATGACCAAAATTGCAGGTTGTACTATACTGTTAGTAAATGGCAACCAAGACCCCAGTGGTGCGACACATCCATTAAGTGACGAAGCTCACAGGATAAGCTGTCACTTTCAGGTCAAAGTTGGTAATCTGAAAATAAGGAAAACACAACACACAAGATGAAACCTGGGCCTGCTCAACATGGCTGAACCACACAAACTGTGTCAAAGAAGTTAGAAGGGTGTCACTTAAGTAGACATAAGACCTTCAGGCCACAACATCTGCTCAGACATCATGAACATCATAACTGTCACATAGCACCATCTGCTGGGTAAGAACAGTCATGTCATATCAGCAGCAGCAGAAGTAAACTTGCGCTCTCTTTCTGCACCTCCCTTGTTAATCCAGGGTTCCAATTCCTGTGCTAAAAACATTTAACTAAAATGTTTATAGCAAAATATTCTAAAAGATTGTTAAAATTTAAAATCTTTATGTCAAGTTTAAAGTCTAAAATCCTAAACACTTTTTTATCTAGTCTACTTTGACTAATCAGGGTAATATTGCATGGTAAGAGAATCAAAAATAAACTCTATTCCTATCTTGTATTATACTTAACTAACTGTGACCTTTTATTTTCTGTAGACCGAAATGACGATGGCTTCAATTCCTGTTAACAGTGAAAGAACAGAAGTGAACTTGAAGACAACGATCTGCAGGCTTCATGTCCACACTCTTTGCATTATCATTTACATTTATTTGCTCAGCAAACTCTTTTATCCAAAGGGATTTCCAAAAAAGGTCAACATAATCAAATAAATATGTGGGACTGTTTGGGGAACGCGTGTGACAGGACAAGGCTACAAAATTAATCAAACTGGACAGCTTACATCATTGGCTTTTCAGATGTTTCAAAACTGTTAGACTTTAATTTTGTAATTTTTTAAATATACATTTTTTAATTATTTTTCTCTGTTGCATCTCTCACCACACACTTTACCTATTTATAAAATAAAAAGAAATAGCTTGCAATCCTACCTTGGTTCTTGGTCAGTTTACATAGTTCCTCCAAAACTACCACGGTGACCAAATGACTATCGCCCAGTGACATCACCTGTCCACCCTGCACATCATTCCAATTTTGCCTTTTATGTGTCTTCGAGATACAGAATCGCCAGCAATCGTCTCTGCCAGACGTGAGTTGTAGCGGAGTAATGGCACTTGATTAGGCTTACTGCAGAGACACATCTCAAGGCACTTCACAAACCTTTTGTGACCCTGTACCATTGACTACAGTTGTGATTCAAGACTCTGCATGACCCAAATTCAGAAAAGACATAAGAGTTTCAGAACTTGTGCTCGAGAGCTTATCAGTATCACATTTCTGACACTTTGCCCAGTCTGACTTTGCTGTTCTTTACTATGAGCACTGATATCTTGTGGCTGCAGAAGCAGTGTGTCGTGTGTCAGCCTGAGAGCCAGAGACTCCACTATAAACAAAGGCACTGCACTTTCTACTCTGCCTGTCTCCTTACTTAATTGATCATTTCTGAAATTACACTTTGGCCCAATAATGTCTTACACATTTAGTATGTGGAGTAGGGTATAAAAAAAGCTGGTTTAATGTTCATCCTGGCATCTCCATACTCCTAATTTTTAATTGTCTAGATCCGTGTATAGTTGGAGGTAACCCAGTGCCCCCCCCCATAGACTTAATCAAACTATACTCCTCCATATCATAAAACCAGTTATCAGCCCTATATGCACTGTGGTTGCTAGAGGCGCTGTTGCCCCTAAACCCACCAGACAGACGTCCAAGACACACTTGTAAATAGCACCAAGAAGAATCTTTAATATTTTCTTCAATAACAGTGCACAAGGCAGCACACACTCCACAATTCTCCAATATTAATAATAATCACAATAATAATCAATCCTTCACTCCCAGTAGCTTAGTCACCCAACCTCCCAACTCTGGCTCTTCTTGCTGGGTTCTGACCAGTCCTTTAAATAGCCCATGACCCGGAAGTATTCCTTCTCCAGGTCATCCTTCAAGTAACCCGGAAGTACTGCAGGCGTCCATTCTCGTGACTCCAAAGTACTTCCAGGTTGTCGTAATAGTAGGAGTCCCCCGATTCTTTGTGAGCTACCCCTGACGGCACCCAACAGGACTGAGGAAATGGACTCCATGTCCCAGGATGCTTTGAGGGAATCCAGGGAACCATTGCTGTCCAGGGGAGTTACCACCTAACGTCCTATTCTTCCTCCTTTTTTCTGTTTAGGGACGCCCCGCCAGACTGAAGCGCATGACGTAAATCACAGCACCTTGCGAGATACCTCACTTTGCATTCTGGATCTACTTGACTACATGATCTATCCACAACCACCAGTCTCCAATGGTCCATTATTTGTAAAAACATGTTATCTCCATGTAATAGAGTAGAGGCGAGAGGCGGGGTGGAGTTTTGGGGCAGCCACCCGTTTAATCGCGGTTTCCTGGCTGCAAAAGTATTTGAGGCATTGTAAATCAGTTTATACAACAGAGTCCAAAACACAACTGCCTGCCAGAGCAAAGGCAGTGGTCTTTATAGTACAGAGGGCGGAAGTGATGTCGCCCTCTGGGCCGAACTGGAAGTGACATCATCCTTGGGGCCGGAACCGGAAGTGACCTCATCCTTGGGGCGGAACCGGAAGTGATGTGTCTTTCCTGGAAATGGCGGCTCCTGGTGGGATTTCCCAGGTAAGACCTGCAGAGAACTCAGAAAGAGCGCCAGCGTACCCGCCCCTGGGCAGATGTATAATCAGTATTTTCTAAGCCTTTCAGCTGCCTCCCATGCACACGTGTGTGACAAGACTCCCCTCTCAGTCGTGGGCTCGGGAGAGGGCATCGGCTTTGGCATGAAGAGACCCCTGTCGATGAACGAGCGTATACTTGTACTGCTGCAGGTCAAGAAACCACCTGCGCGGACCGTGGATTGACTCCCTGTGAAGGGCCATCCACTTCAGAGGTGCATGATCCGTCACCAGAGTGAACACGCGACCCAAGAGGTAGTACCGCAGCTGAGTCACGCCCATTTGATCGCTAGCCTCTCTTTCTCCACCGCTGCATACCTGGTCTCCCTGTCCAACAGTTTCCGGCTCAAATACATAACGGGGTGTTCAACACCGCCGACCTTTGGCTCAACCACGGCTCCCAAGCCTGTGTCCAAGCGTCCGTCTGGAGGACAAAAGGGAGAGAGAAGTTAGGGGAGATTAAAACTGGTGCTGAATTCAGAGCCCTTTTTAAGTCACTGAATGCAGCCCCGCTTTATCAGACCATACCACCGTATTAGGAGCTCTTTTCTTTGTCAAATCGGTCAAGGGCGCCGCTCTCTCGGAGAAGCGAGGCACAAACCGGGCGGTAGTACCCGGCCAAACCGAGAAAGGATTGGACTTGCCGCTTGGTTTGCGGACGGGGCCAGGCCATTATGGCTTGCAACTTGGAACACTGTGGCCTCACAGTACCCCGGCCCACTAGGTAGCCCAAATATTTGGCTTCTCTCAATCCAAAGAAACATTTCTTGGGGTTGATTCGGAGCCCGGCCTTTCCCTAATGTCCGTAACACTGCTGTGACCTGCTGTATGTGTTCCTTCCAGGTGCTGGAATAGATGACGACATCATCCAGATAGGCAGCACAAAACGAATTATGGGGCCGGAGCACTTTGTCCACCAGACGCTGAAAAGTCGCAGGGCCGTGTAACCCAATGGAAGGACACATACTGCCAGTGTCCGCTAGGAGTGCTAGGAGTGCTAAATTTCCTTCGGACTCCGCTAAAGGAACCTGCCAGTACCCTTTTGTCATGTCAAGTGTAGTTAAGAATTTGGCTGGTCCCAGTCACTCGAGGAGGTCATCCACGCGAGGCATGGGATAAGCATCAAATCGGAAACTTGGTTGAGCCGACGGAAGTCATTGCAAAACCTCCAACTGCCGTCAGGCTTAGCAAAATCAAGACGATGGGACTGGACCAGGGACTACTACTTTCCTCGATTACTCCTAGTGCCAGCATTAAGCTGATTTCCAGTTCCACTTCTACTTTGCCTGCCCCGGAGTCTGTAGGGTCGCTCACGGACGCATCACCCCGGGTCAGTCAATATGTCGTGCGCAATCAGAGAGGTCCGACCTGGCTGTTCACTTACCACCTCTGGGACGGAGCGGATAGCAGCTTCGAGCTCCTTTTTCTCTCTGGGAGATAGCTGCTCTCCGAAATTAAGGGAACTTACTTCAGCGAAGAGAGAGCAGGGCTGTCCGGAGGAGGGATCGGGATCCCTCTCCTTCCACGGTTTCAGCAGGTTTACATGATATATTACGCTCAGCTGGTGTCGGCATTGGGCTGTTTCACCAAATAGTCGACCAATCCCTTCCTCTCCTTAATTTCAGAGGGGCCTAGCCAATGTGCGAGCAGTTTAGAGTGAGAAGTAGGTACCAATACCATGACCAGCGATCCCCGGTTGGAACTCCCGGAGAGTCATGCCACGGTCATAAAGGCGGGCCTGTGCTGATTGTGCTGATTGTGCCTCCTCTATATGACTTTTTAGAATCGGTCTAATTGCATCAAATCTATCGCGCAATTGGGATATATTCCAAAATATTAGTGGAGGGCTGTGCCTCCCCTTCCCAGCCCTCTTTTAAAATATCTAATAAACCCCGGGGCTGTCTTCCATGTAATTCAAACGGAGAGAAACCCGTGAGAGGCTTGAGGAACTTCCGGTAGGCAAAGAGGACAAGGGAGGAGTTGGTCCCAATTCCTCCCATCCTTGCTGACTACCTTACGTAGCATTTGCTTGAGAGTTTGGTTAAATCTCTCCACTAGCCCATCGGTTTGAGGATGATACACCGAGGTCTTTAAATGCTTTATTTTCAGTAACTTGGCAGTCTCCTTGAACGTTTCCGAGGTAAAAGGCGTTCCCTGGTCCGTCAGGACTTCTCTAGGAATGCCCACCCACGCAAAGACTCCTACTAGTTCCCCGTAATATTTTTTGTGGTAGCCGAGCAACGGAACGGCTTCAGGGAATCGGGTTGCATAATCCACGAGGACGAGTATATATTTATATCCTCGGGCTGAGGGTTCTAGGGGTCCTACTATATCAACCCCAATCCTGTCAAAGGAACGCCAATGAGGGGAAGGGGACCAGAGGAGCACGGTCCTCCTAGGAATTTGCTGCAGTTGACACTCGGACAGGAAGCAAAGCGCTTAACCTCCTCGTTAATCCCCGGCTAGAAAAAACTGAGCTTAATTCGCTCTAATGTTTTATCGGAGCGAGATGGCCTCCAAGAAGGTGGGAGTGTGCTAACTTCGCAAACCTGCGCCGGTAGGTTCAGGGGACTAGCAACAACTTCCGGACCTTCCCCTCATGTTCAGCGACCCGATACAACAAATCATTATCAATGACAAAGTGAGGTCCCTGTGGCATGGGCTGATGAGTCGCTGGCCGTTAACGAGCACCACTGCATTCTTTATGTGTTTCAGAGAGTCGTCATTCCATTGTTCTCTCTTGAAAGAAGCCGTTGCTCTAAACTGAAAGTGCAATTCAGAGAGTGGGTCCGTCTGACCTCAAGGGCGGAGATTCCTCCCTCGCTGCGGGCGCTGGTGGATAGCATAGCAGCCCGCGACGGTCCAGGGAGTGCCTTCGCTTCTTGGCCTACCGCCCCACTCCCTGTCGGCTGATTACACGTGTGAAGCAGCTTGAGATGAATCTTTGTCATCTATAATGAGGCCATAAGTTTTCGGGAATGCTTTCTAAAGGCTACCGCTGTTACTATTAGACCAGTCCGCCCGAGGATTACGGAAACGGAGGATCCGGGTGCACCGCTATGGTAAGTAAGAAGGGTTCCTCCGAGACATACATGAACACCGGGCGGTTTTGTACGCGGGATATCTCCGCGTATACATTGACTGGTCTTTTTTAATCCATTGTTTGTAGAATAAAACGGCAGCAACGACAGACACGCTACTGCGGGAATCAAAGGGCTGTTACTTTATGTCCGTTAACGAAAGCTCCCCGTATGTTTGTCCGCCAGGGGATTGCTAAGGGCACACAAACAACCCCGCCATTGTCCCCTACGGTCCGCCTTGTTCCCGACAGGTCGCAGGCCAGATGGTCCCGGCGACTTCGAACAGGCTCTGGATTGCGTGGAAGGGACTGCTTCAGTGGACATAGCTCCCGGTAGTCCACAAGCAGCTGTTCTGCCCTCCCAGGTTTCACAGCCGGCCTTGGTGTTTTAGGAGCTATAGGAGCTCGCCCATTGAATGAAATTCACCCCAGGCCGGCTGGGCAAATCCCTGGGTAGATGTTGTAGCAGCAAAAACAGGCCACTTGCTGTACTATTTCTAAGGGGTTTAAATCAAATGGCCGTAGCCACTGCCCCACCTGTTGCCAGAGAGCCATAGCCTGCTCTGACAGCCCTTTACTTGGGTTAAACTCCCAGTTTAATATTTTTTCACCTGCTGGCCTGGGGATAACCCATCATTAACAGGGACCTTGGTCCCGATGGCTGCCCGGCTTTTCCTGCCCAGGAGAGCATACTGAGCTACTGTGTGTGTTCCCCAGAGGCCAGCCCACGCCTGGGTCCCCGCTCTTCACCGAGATGGGTTGGTTAGCCCCGGTTATGCTCATGGAGCAGAGCCTGCACCAGCGCCCTTCCTGACCCCCGCGCACTCCCTGCCCCAAACTTCGCCCCGGTACTCACCCACCTGGTTCCTTGTAAGGTCGTGTCCCGGGTTCGCAGGGACACCATCCTGCCGACTATGCCACTGTAATAAGTAGAGACAGAGGCGGAAAGGTTTGGGGCAGCCACCCGCTTAATGCGGTTTCCTGGCTGCAAAAGTATTTGAGGCATTGTAAATCAGTTTATACAACAGAGTCCAAAACAGAACTGCCTGCCAGAGCAAAGGCAGTGGCTTTATAGTACAGAGGGCGGAAAGTGATGTCGCCCTCTGGGCCGGAACTGGAAGTGACATCATCCTTGGGGCCGGAACGGAAGTGACCTCATCCTTGGGGCCGGAACCGGAAGTGATGTGTCCTTCCTGGAAATGGCGGCTCCTGGTGGGATTTCCCGGGTAAGACCTGCAGAGAACTCAGAAAGAGCGTCAGCGTACCCAGCCCCCCCGGGCAGATGTATAATCAGTATTTTCTAAGCCTTTCAGCTACCTCCCATGCACACGTGTGTGACACTCCACTAGAAGCTCTATCCTGTAAAGTATTTCATTTCATGTTGCATGCAGATTATACTCCACTCCACATAAATGATTTATTACGAGCAACAAATAACACGTTTTCAGAAAACTGGGTAAAGACAACAAGATTTATGGTAGAGTTTTGCTCGCCTAAAAAGCAAACAGAAACCACCAGAACTACAGGTGTCTTGCAAACCATTTTGCATCAACAGCACAGCCGCTTCCAGCATGAAAGCGAGAGCAAGCGCTAGGCTTCTTAACAGGAAATATTTAGAAAACCAGCCTCCCAATGCATGAACATTAAATTCACCAGCTACCCACACAACACAAGTAGAGAACAAAGAAGACGCAAGGTGATCAATACTCAAACCCCGAGTGCTGGAGAGAAACTGAGGATCTATGAAATGCCAGGGGTGTGCCTGTCACTTCATTTGTGTGGATTCAGCGTAGTGCTCTGTGTGCGGTAAATTCAAGTTTTACTTTAAAAGATTTCTGCATTTGTTTTTTTTTTATATTTTTAATCTGCAGTTGATTGAATCCTTGGATACAGAGGGCCAACTGTATAGGATTCTTTTAATAGATGTGGATTAAAAGTATTCATCTTTAAATTTTATAAAGTAACTGAAATCTTGATTACATCTTTAGAAACAAACCCAAACTTAATTCTTAGAAATGTACTTTTATATTCTGAATACATGACATCGGTACTTGTATTCCAGTACAATCGGTACAGCTGATATGGGGAGTTCGTCATCATGGGAGGTGCATACTATTATTATATTATTTATTTGAGTACAATGTTTGTCTGAATTTGGTTGTGTTACCATTTTAATAAACAATTGATTAAAAAAAAAATTAAGTTCTTTTTAGTGTGGATTTTTTTTGTATTATTGCATTTGTATTTAGATATTAGGTTTAATTCTGAGATATTTATTATGCAAAAAGTTATTAGGTCAATTCTTTCAACAGCTACTATATCAAAAAGGGATATTTCCGCTTGTTTTAAAAACTAACCTCATCTAACATTGACTTATTTTGAGAAATTGCAGACAGGATATCAAAGTTAACTGCCTCAGTTAGTTATATAATAACATATCATTGCCATAAAATATAATATGTTGATGTATTCTACGCACAGGCTGAAAAGGGTGGAGTGCTCTCTCCTGGTTGAGGATGGCCTGAGGACTGCCTGAAGTGGAGCAGTTGAAATATCTCTGGATCTTGTTCATGAAGGAAAATAATCATGGCCAGAACATACGATGAAGCTCCCCCATGCATGGCATATTCCTCTTCAAGAAACGGCACTGCTAACAACCCTGGTATCCAACATCATCTGTGTCTCCTCAGTCAGCTAGTCTCTCCTCTATACTGTTAACACTCTGAATTAGTAATGGATCATTAGCTACTTGGTAGTGTCCCTGGTTCTCTGTGTAAAGAAAAACTTCCTAATGTTTGTGTGAAATTTACCCTTAACAAGTTTCTAACTGTGTCCCGTGTTCTTGATGAACTCATTTTAAAATAAGAGTCTCGTTCCACTGTACTAATTTCCTTCAAAGTTTTAAACACTTCAGTCAGGTCACCTCTTAATCTTGTTTTGTTTAAACTGTAAAGACTCTTTCCTCTTTTAATCTTTCCTCATAACTCATCCCCTGTAGCCCTGAATCAGCCGAGTCGCTCTTCTCTGGACCTTCTCTAGTGCTGTTATGTCCTTTTTGTAGCCTGGAGACTCAAACTGCACACAGAACTCCAGATGAAGCCTCACCAGTGTGTTATAAAGCTTCATTATGACCTCTTTGGACTTGTACTCCGCACATCAAGGCGCTATATAAACCTATCATTCTGTTTGCCTTCTTAATGGCTTCTGAACGCTGACAGGAATTTGATAACTTAGTGTCCATCACAACTCCTAAATCATAAGGTGTACTCTTGATTTTCAGACATCCCATTGTGTATTCAAAACTAGCATTTTTATTTCCTATGTATAATTCTTCACATTTACTGAAATTAAATTTCATCTTCCACAAATCTGCCAAAAGATGTATGCTGTCCAAGTCCTTCTGTAATGATTTAACAAGTTCCATATTATTCGAATCCACCTATCTTGGTATAATCTGAAAACTTAACCAGCTTGTTATTTGTTTGGCCATCTAAATCATTTATAAATATTAAAAATAGCAGCAGCTCTACCACTGAGCCCTGTGGAGCACCACTCTTAACATCAGACAATACTGAAGAGGTTCCTCGCACCATAACCCTCTGCTTCTGTGTCTGAGCCATTTCTGCACCCATCTAAAAACATCACCCTGAACTCCCAATTGGTTTAGTTTGATTGTCATCCTCTCATGTGGCACCGCGTCAAATGCTTTCTGAAAGTCAAGTCAAATAATATCATATGCCCCACTTTGATTATATCCATTTGTTGTTTCCTCAAAGAATTCCATCATGTTAATAAAACACAACCTCCCTCTTCTGAACCCATGCTGTCTGTTCAGAATAACTCCTGTCCTTGCCATGAGTTGCTCACTCTTATTTTTAATAATTCCTTCCATTAATTTTCTTGTGATGCATGTTAAGCTTACTGGCCTACAGTTGCTTGGGTCTGCCCTGTCACGCTTTTTATATAATGTGAAAATCTTTGACATGTGTACTGAAGTGAGTTTAGCTGCAGGTTGAAGCTCCTGTTGTTCGGTTCTGCCTTTGTCCAGAAATGTCTCCATAAGCTTTATGACCTCGGAAAGTCTTTCTCCTGTGGGATGACTGTGATCTTTTCTTGAATAAGGAGTGACACTGCACAAGTATTTTGTCAGCATGCCCAAGTCGATCAAACACAGGAAGCTCTGCCGTCTAATTGTGACTTTATGCTGTAGGAAGATAAGTAAATAAATCAAAGTAAACAGATAAACAACATTTAATGTGGCTTTTATATAAGTAGCATATAAATGTTTTTATATAAAGATTATCACAAAATATAATCGCACATTGGACTTTGCATGACACTTTTGAGAGCTATGTAAGCCCTGCTGCTTTGTTGAAGGACATGCGTATGGCCGATTCACTGGATGGATGATGCCCAACCTCTGGCTGCATCCAAAAGGTGCCATCTTTCACATTTACAGCTGGTGCAGCTGCATTGTTCTTATGTGTGAGTTGACGTCTCTCGTAGGGAGGGCTTCTGTTTTCCTTGTCTGATGTGGAATCGTCATCCTCATCTAAGTTCACCTCTGTTATAGCACATCTTTATTTGAAAACTAACAGTGCCAGATCTGGGGGGACCGTGAATGTGACTGAGAGAATAAAAGTGAGAAACAAACGCTAACTTTTACAAGTAGCATAAATTTACACCAGCTGTTAACGACTCAAATAAATCAAATGCTTTTAACATGTAATAGCAATAATTATAATAATAGCCGTTCACTACTCAAAACCTGTGGTGGGCTGGCGCCCTGCCCGGGGTTTGTTCCTGCCTTGCGCCCTGTGCTGGCTGAGATTAGCTCCATCAGACCCCAGTGACCCTGTGTTAGGATATAACAGGTTGGAAAATGACTGACTGACTGACATTGTGGCATTGTCTATTTGTCTATTTATTGTACTGCACTGTCACATCTTGCACTTTATTGTATGTTGCTATATGTTACACTGTGGCTCATGTCAGTATGTACGTATACGCAGTTGCTGAGGAGAGTAAAGTAATCTTGACTTTGACTTTGTTATCTGTTTCTGTTTCCTGCGTTTTCATGATGTTGCAGATTCCAGTTTCCTGACATGCTGTGGTGAGCTAAATAGTTCCTGTATGCAGATGGAAGGCTTGTAAAATGCTGATGTAATTACATTTTCTTTATTGTACAGGCACCTACACCAGTGTGGATTATTTTTTGTAGATTTTATAGTGTTTTTTTTTTTTCAATTTCAAGATCTGGCACGCAACATTGCAATGCTTTAGTTTTTTTTATAAATACAGTGAATTCCGCTAGAATTCAGACCCCTTCCACTTTCTACAAACTTTACTGTGCTGTAGATGTAACTTTAAACAGATGCATTTGCCATTTTTGCCCACCAATCTGCACTCAATAGCCCAGAATGACAAAGTGAAGCCGTGCTTTCAGAAATGTTGACAAGTTCATTAAAAATCACAAACTGAAATGTCTCCTTCATATCGGTATTCAGACCTTTGCTGTTTCTCTCCAAGTTGTGCTCAGGTGCCTCCTGTTTGCTTTAATCCTCCTTGAGATGCGTCCAGAACTTGACTGGAGTCCACCTGGGACAAACTCAGCTGATTGGACCTCCTTTACAAAGGCTCATATGTATCTGTATATGGAAGGTCCCACAATTAACCCTGCATCTCAGGACAGAAACCAATCCATGAAGTTCATTATAATCTCTGTAGTCAAAGTGTGGTGAGGCACAGATCAGGATCAGCAAAGGGGATTCAAACTGTTTCTAAAGCTTTGAGTGTCCCCAGGAGCACAGTGACCTCCAGAATTGTGATATGGAAGAAGTTTGGACCAGCAGGACACTTCATTGAGTTGGCTGTCAACTATTTAAGTACTCTGCTTCTCTTAATTAGATATCCTTCTTATGTAAATGTGCATTATTAATTAATCTTTTGTTTACTATTCATTCATTATTATTCTTAATCTAAATTTAATTTGTTTTTTTTGCATGTAACTATTTCTTTGACATGTAAAGTACTCTGAGCACATCCTTTGTAAGAAAATGAGCAGTAGAAATAAATGGTGGTGGTGGTGGTGGTCTGGTTTTTATCCCATATTACCCTTTAACTTTATAGGAACGAACTGACTGGGTGATGAGACGTATCATTATTATTAGCCATTCTTTCTGGTTTAATCTCTAATCTTTGGAATTCCTCAATAATATTTGTTGTGGTAATTCAATTATTCTGCATTGCTTTCTATATTGTTGTCTTATTCATTTAGAAAACTGTAATATTAAATATTTTGCTATATTATATTTTACAAATATGTCAGTATCAATTGTTCTTTGAGTGTAAATGGCTTGTTTTACTTTCTGGTGTTGGTAAAGCTAACGCCTCACTTCCCTTTGTTGGAAGGTCCAGCACTCTTTTTAAATCTAAGGGAGGTGGCAGATATTGATTAATTAATATGGGAGGTTTACGCTATGAAAAAACAGAATACTTTTGTAAAAGTTCATTAGAGTAGTACATGTAACCCCAAACACAACCACAGCTACACAGATCCCGGGTACAAATAAGTGATTTATTGTGCACAAATACTTCTCACAGGCTTCTTCAAAGGTTGCACAAGCGCAATTATAAGCAAAAGTCTTCTTCTCTGTCTCTTCCCTCTCTTCCACTCCTTCTCAGTGAGCTTCATCCTCATCCACCCGACTCTGACTCACTGAATGGAGTAAGGAGGAGTGCTTTCCTTTATATCACACCTGGGAGTACTTCCGGTACCACCACATTGCATCCAGGAAGCCACAGGTGGGACCTTCATAAAAGGAGGAGACCTCCCTCTGGCAGCTCCTACAAGACCCAGCTGGGCTGCCCATTGGAACTCCAATTCCTATGAAACCCTGTATATGAGAGTCTCACCAGAGAGCTGTTGCACCAAAAATCTGGAATAGCCTGCCAATAGGAATTCACCAGGCTAATACAGTAGAGCACTTTAAAACACTGCTAAAAACACATTACTTTAACATGGCCTTCTCATAACTTCACCTTAATTTAATCCTGATACTCTGTATGTTCAATTCATTATAATAACTATTCATGGTGGGTCTAAAATCCGTACTGACCCCTACTCTCTCTTCTGTTTCTTTTTCCGGTTTCTTTGTGGTGGCGCCCTGCGCCACCACCACCTACTCAAAGCATCATGATGCCCCAACATTGATGGACTAAAAGCCAGACGTCTACATGACCATCATCATCAAGTCCTTCCATGAGAACCCTAAATCCAAAGAGGACTGTTTCATTTATGTTAGGTAGAATGCCCAGAGGGGACTGGGCAGTCTAATGGTCTGGAATCCCTGCACATTTTTTTTTTTTCTCCAGCCGTCTAGAGTTTGTTTGTTTTTTCTGTCCTCCCTGGCCATCGGACCTTACTCTTATTCTATGTTAATTAATGTTGACTTATTTTATTTTGTTACTGTGTCTTTTATTTTTCTATTCTTCATTATGTAAAGCACTTTGAGCTACATGTTTTTGTATGAAAATGTGCTATATAAATAAATGTTGTTGTTGTTGTTGTCACCTGTTGGACTGGGGAGCACATGACTTCAGGTGATGGGCTCTTCCATCATCAAGGCATTCCCAGCCAGATCAGAAACCCTCCATTCCCCTGGGGTGCCCTCAATCCTTGTCTTCTATGCAAAATTTTTTATAAAAAGCTCCAAGAACTTTGGGGAAAAAAAAGTTTTCACAAAAGGTAATCTGTATCTGAAAAAAGTGAAAACCCCAAAATGCTTTTCCATTAAAAACTTTTATCTTGGAGATAATATATTATTTCCTTACTTCCCCCTTTTATTATTAATATTGCCAGATACCTAATCCACAGATTACCACTGTTTTAACTTATCCCCCCCTTCCCTTCATATCTTTAACCTCAGGCAATTGGTGTAGTAAAAAAACAACGGGTTTTAAATTAAAATAAAATAATGTATTACTGATAATATTCATAAAAAACAACAAAATGCAAAGCATTTTTAATATTGGGAAATACAACCCCGATAAAATGGTGATGTGTAAATTTAGGTGGACAAGACTTGCAGTTATTTTAAAATGCTCTAGTTAAGATCGTTTGTAGCTTTCCCAAACCCTGTCTTTCGGCTCTGGGGTGGCCTTTTTTTTGTCTTTATCATCACAGGTTAGAAGAGATCTTCTTCATATGTGGGTCAGTCAGAGGAGATAATGTGGTTTAGAAAAACTTTATAGATTTCTCCAATTCCCAGAACCAAAGGATATCGGGTTTAAGGTTAAAAAAAAACAGAAAAACCAAAAAAAAACCAAT